>NW_019396147.1:88287-194509 GCF_000591075.1 Eurytemora carolleeae
AAATAATGTAAAGGTAAAGGGGTATAAGAATGGATTGGGATATGAACTAATAAATAATGTAAAGGTAAAGGGGTATAAGAATGGATGAGATATGAACTATAATAAATAATGTAAACGTAAAGGGGTATAAGAATGGAGATGATATGAACTATAATAAATAATGTAAATGTAAAGAGGTATAAGAATGGATGAGATATGAACTGTAATAAATAAGTTAAATGTAAAGGGGTATAAGAATGGATGGGTTAGATCTAATAAAATATCTCTAGGTATCCTTGTAAAGATGGCAATATTTTATATTTTTAAAGTACAGCAGGAAAATAGGCGAGACATGGTTCTACAGGGTGTTCCACGAAACATGCAGCTGAGAGACGACTTGGAGATCGTCATTGATTTCATTTCCAAAATGTGGTGTGGCACCCTGTATCTTCTAAGGAAGAAATGTCAACAATCCAAGCCAGGCTTCCGACTCTAAGGGCCTGTGTGTGTGTGTAATTTAAAGCGGCAAATTTTTACTAGGGAAACTTTGTCGAGATAAGAAACTGAAACGTTTTTACACATTTGTATTATAAATTATATTTGGAGAAAAGGGGCGAAAAAGGCAAATATTGATAAAAACCCTACAGTAGATATACAACAAATACAAAGTGTCGTTTTCGCTTTTTTTTACAAGAATTACCGAAATTGGAAATTACACAATCTTAATGACATTTCACTTTAGAAATTAATATGGAATTCTAGACTAACCAATTTCTAATAAATAGTAAAAAAGACGACTTGAAAACCAACAGTATGAAGCTAAAGGTGCAACTATAGAAAAGGGTCTGAAGTTAAATATAAATAATTTAGTTCAACCAGCTAACTTTTGTACTTTATTCTGTTCCCTCTGTCCGGATTGAAAATTTACTTATATTTGGTCAAGAATGTAATGCAAGGAAAGTTAATTGCAGTTGCGTATACTCTGCGTACATGTTAAAACCAGTTCTCTCTGGGCGGAATTTGTAAACAAGAATAGATGCATCAGCGTTCGTTTAGTATCCGAGGAGATTAAAAGCATTGAATTTTGATAATTTTGATGATTCACATAAAAGTTTCCTATGACCAGAATATTTCATTGATTATTCATGTAAAAGATGGATCCCATGTCAGGCTATAACTTCCGTCTTGTGTTTACATTACCGCCCAGTGACAGTACACTGCAGTACAAAAGATGCGTACACCTCTGAAATAACTTTCCTTGCAATAAATCCTTGTATTTGGTTATGTTGGACCAAATAAGCAGTTCAAACTTGTCTTAAGCCAGTTCCTAATATTATAGTTTCTTGTCTAAATAAATAAAAATGTACACTGTACACTGTACCATGATCGTATAACTATACTTCATATTGTTGTACACAATGTTCTAAACTTAGTGTGCAAAATTAATTTATGGAATTTGTGACAATAATATGTTAAATCAGAAATTCACCCAAAATAAAATAGATCAATCCAGGATTAATTAAATCGATTAAGTTATAATACTAGATAAATTGGACTGATTTCACATAAGTTAAACCCTTGAAATCTTCTAAAGCTCGGAGAGACTGGGTCGAATATTATCAACCGCAACCTTAAACAACCTTAAAAATTAATCAGCCAAATTATTAAACCATTTGAAAAATTAAATGAATAAAACTTTTTGACAACTTGGTGAGGTTGGTTTGGTAGTTAGGGTTGTATGGAACATAAAATTATTCAATTTACTGTCCCTTTGTGTATTTAATTTACTGTCCCTTTGTGTATTTAATTTACTGTCCCTTTGTGTATTGAGTTTACTGTCCCTTTGTGTATTGAATTTACTGTCCTTGTGTATTGAATTTACTGTCCCTTTGTGTATTTAATTTACTGTCCCTTTGTGTATTTAATTTATTGTCCCTTTGTGTATTTAATTTACTGTCCCTTTGTGTATTTAATTTACTGTTCCTTTGTGTATTTAATTTATTGTCCATTTGTGTATTTAATTTACTGTCCCTTTGTGTATTTAATTTACTGTCCCTTTGTGTATTGAATTTAGTGTCCCTTTGTGTATTTAAGAATTTTTTATCCTTGAAATGTGTTTTTTTTTAATTACGACTTACCATCCCCTATAAGTATTTTTAAAATTTTTTTGACTACTTAAAAAGTGATTTGTTTTTGTTTTGTTTTTATGAGAACAGTGATGACCAGAAAACTGATAATTCTGGACGACTCGGGCTCAGTACGTTTATGGATCGTGAACTATAAATTTCCAAATGTTTTTAGATTTGATGCGAGATTACGAGAAGAATGGCTAATGCGTACATGAGCTGGAGAAACCGGTTTCTTATTTTTATTCTCTGCTCTGGAATATGCCCAGCTCTAACCCAGGGTCGGAGAATAGAAAATACATGCAGTGGATCCAACACTATTCTTCTAGGTAAAGGATTATCAAAGTAATTTGAAATATAACTTTTTTTAAGAATTTGAAAATTTGAAAATTTGAACCCTTTAAACCTTTTTTCAAAGCGGAAGCTATCTGGCTTCTATTCTATCGGATATTAGCCTAACTATCCTTCCATAATGGATTGGTTTTTTATAAAAATTTAATGGTTCCTCAGCCGCTCAGGATATATGATCTTTTGTTTTGAAGATGGGAGATCCCAGAAAGCTTCTTTTGAAAATATCAATAAATGAAATCATAAATTTTTTTTATATTTTTCTTTAATTAGAAATTATGTTATCTTCCCCCATTAACTTTTTCCTGTAAAGTTCCTTTCTTAAATGAGGGGGATGTGACCCCCCTTTCAAGGAACCAAAGAAGAACGGCGGGTGACGAAGGTCGTGGATGGCACATTTTATATCGAAGGGTTACAAAAATGTCATCTCTGTTCGTGACATACTTCTCCGTTTTGAATTGTGTGAACTATAAACTATAAAATTTTATGAGACCGTTAATTTGAATAACAAGGTTATTTTCATTAACTTTCTTGTTTTTAATAAATCATAAATAACAAAACAAAAACAAAACGATATTGAAATTAAATTACTTGAAATTAAGAACTATCAAAATTGTAATAAGGGATGTATCAAGAGATGCATCAACGGATGTTTCAGGGGATGCATCAAGGGTTGCATCAGGGATGTATCAAGGCATGCATTAAAGGTTGTATCAAGGGGTGCATCAAGGTATGTATCAAGGGGTGCATAAAGGGATGCATCAAGACATGCATCAAGGGATGTATCAAGGGTTGCATCATTTTATTCTAAAATTTTCAGGCGAGCGGGAGAGATGGGGACTCCTTACATCTCCAGGGTTTCCTGAATATCTTCCAACTCCATTAAAATGTTCCTGGATAATTGACAATTCTAAATATGCAGACGATCCACACTGGAGCCTTTATTTGTACCTTACACAGGTAGTTTACCTTCACTTGTACCTTACACATGTAGTTTACCTTTACTTATACCTTACACAGGTAGTTTACCTTTACTTATACCTTACACAGGTAGTTTACCTTTACTTATACCTTACACTGGTAGTTTACCTTTACTTATACCTTACACAGGTAGTTTACCTTAACTTATTCCTTACACAGGTATTTTACCTTTACTTGTACCTTACACAGGTAGTTTACTTTTACTTGTACCTTACACGGGTAGTTTACCTTTACTTAAACCTAACACAGGTAGTTTACCTTTACTTATACCTTACACAGGTAGTTTACCTTTACTTATACCTTACACAGGTAGTTTACCTTTACTTATACCTTACACAGGTATTTTACCTTTACTTGTACCTTACACAGGTAGTTTACTTTTACTTGTACCTTACACAGGTAGTTTACCTTTACTTGTACCTTACACAGGTAGTTTACCTTTACTTATACCTTACACAGGTAGTTTACCTTTACTTATACCTTACACGGGTAGTTTACCGTTACAATTTCTATATCTAGTCTGATATTCCATTTTTTCATAACGGTTCTGTTTCGAATTCTATTTTTCCTTTTTCTTCTCTCTTTTCTTTCTCCAACCTTGCCTTTTCTCCTCCGTTTTACTTTTCCTCTCTCTTTTTCAACTTTTTTACTCCTTTCTTTGTCTCTCTATTATTCTACCTTAACTCCTTACTTTTCCTCTCCCTTATTCTACTTTTTTTCCTTTTTACTTTCTCTCTCCCTTATTCTACTATTATTTTTCCTTCTTACTTTCTCTCTCCCTTATTCTACTATTATTTTTCTTCTTACTTTCTCTCTCCCTTATTCTACTATTATTTTTCCTTCTTACTTTCTCTCCCTTATTCTACTATTATTTTTCTTTCTTACTTTCTCTCTCCCTTATTCTACTATTATTTTTCCTTCTTACTTTCTCTCTCCCTTATTCTAATATTATTTTTCCTTCTTAATTTATCTCTCCCTTATCTACTATTATTTTTCCTTCTTACTTTCTCTCTCTCTTATTCTACTTTTATCTTTCCTTCTTAATTTATCTCTCCCTTATTCTACTATTATTTTTCCTTCTTGCTTTCTCTCTCCCTTATTCTACTATTATTTTTCCTTCTTAATTTATCTCTCCCTTATTCTACTATTATTTTACCTTCTTACTTTCTCTCTCCCTTGTTCTACTTTTATTTTTCCTTCATAATTTCTCTCTCCCTTATTCTACTTTTATTTTTCCTTCTTACGTTATGTCTCCCTTATTCTACTTTTATTTTTCCTTCTTAATTTATCTCTCCCTTAAGGAGAGACTGGGTCGAATATTATCAACCGCAACCTTAAAAATTAATCAGCCAAATTATTAAACCATTTGAAAAATTAAATGAATAAAACTTTTAGACAATTGGTTTGGTAGTTAGGGTTTTATGGTACATAAAATTATTTAATTTACTGTCTCTTTCTGTATTTAATTTACTGTCCCTTTGTGTATTGAATTTACTCTCCCTTTGTGTATTGAATTTACTGTCCCTTTGTGTATTTAATTTACTTTCCCTTTGTGTATTTAATTTACTCTCCCTTTGTGTATTGAATTTACTGTCCCTTTGTGTATTGAATTTACTGTCCTTTTGTGTATTTAATTTACTGTCCCTTTGTGTATTTAATTTACTGTCCCTTTGTATATTTAATTTACTGTCCTTTTGTGTATTTAATTTACTGTCCCTTTGTGTATTTAATTTACTGTCCCTTGCTGCATTTAATTTACTGTCCCTTTTTGTATTTAATTTACTCTCCCTTTGTATATTGAATTTACTGTTCCTTTGTGTATTGAATTTACTGTTCCTTTGTGCATTTAATTTACTGTCCCTTTGTGTATTTAATTTACTCTCCCTTTGTGTATTGAATTTACTGTCCCTTTGTGTATTGAATTTACTGTTCCTTTGTGTATTGAATTTACTGTTCCTTTGTGTATATAATTTACTGTCTCTTTGTGTATTTAATTTACTGTCCATTTGTGCATTTAATTTACTGTCCCTTTGTGTATTTAATTTACTGTTCCTTTGTGTATTTAATTTATTGTCCATTTGTGTATTTAATGTACTGTCCCTTTGTGTATTTAATTTACTGTCCCTTTGTGTATTGAATTTACTGTCCCTTTGTGTATTTAAGAATTTTTTATCCTTGAAATGTGTTTTTTTTTAATTACGACTTACCATCCCCTATATGTATTTTTAAATTTTTTTTGACTACTTAAAAAGTGATTTGTTTTTTTGTTTTTATGAGAACAGTGATAACCAGAAAACTGATAATTCTGGACGACTCGGGCTCAGTACGTTTATGGATCGTGAACTATAAATTTCCAAATGTTTGTAGATTTGATGCGAGATTACGAGAATAATGGTTGATGCGTACATGAGCTGGAGAAACCGGTTTCTTATTTTTATTCTCTGCTCTGGAATATNAGAGGACAACCGTGTAGACAATTCTAAATATGCAGACGATCCACACTGGAGCCTTTACTTGTACCTTACACAGGTAGTTTACCTTTACTTTATACCTTACACAGGTAGTTTACCTTTACTTATACCTTACACAGGTAGTTTACCTTTACAATTTCTATATCTAGTCTAATTTTCCTTTTCTTTCATATCGTTTCTGTTTCTAATCCTATTTTTCCTTTTTCCTCTCTTTCCTTTCTCCAACCTTGCCTTTTCTCCTCCATCTTACTTTTCCTCTCTCTTATTCAACTTTTACTCCTTTTTCTCCTCTCTCTTATTTTACCTCAACTCATTACATTTCCTCTCCCTTATTCTACTTTTATTTTTCCTTCTTACGTTATGTCTCCCTTATTCTACTTTTATTTTTCCTTCTTAATTTATCTCTCCCTTACTTTTACTTTTAACTTTTTTTCTCTTTAACCCAACGTTTTTCATCTAACTTATCTTGTTCTTCATATCTTTAACAACCAATTTCTTTCTTTTATTTCATGAAGTATTTTTTAAATTATTCCTTTTCTTTATCTTTCTCTTGGACAAACATTTCCTATCTTTCGTTTTTATAGATTAAGAGTAATTTCCAAATTGGTATCATCCCAATACAGTTGGACTAAATGAATTTTATGGGGTTTTCGATGGAAAATGAAGACAAACCTCTCTCCAGGGTTTCTAGTTTGAGTTTTCTTATGTTATCAGGTTTATATTGAACACAGTATGATCAGTATAGAGGAATGCCAAGATACTCCGCTTGATTGTACTCCTCTTCCAACCATGAGCAGGTATAAATACCATCTCCGGAGAATATTGTTTTTAACCTTGAATTTAGAATTCATATCCGATCTTATATTCATGTGCCTTTTATTCATATATAAACACATCTAATTTATAATCCTATAATCTCTAAAACAAATAATGTATAATTCATCTTGATCCACATTTTTAAAAGTGTCCGCATTTGATATCCAATAGAATATCGTTAATTAACATGTAATTAAGTAGTCTGATATCCAATAGAATATCGTTAATTAACATGTAATTAAGTAGTCTGATATCTAATACTGAAGATCTGAGTAGGATTGTTAAATTAGACAGTTTTCTTGAATTTAATTCTTGTTTGTTTTTTAGAAACGCGACATATAGAAGGTTTCAGTCTAGATTTATCAAGATATCGTTAAATGTACCCTCTGGTCCGGATATACATATTAGGTAAGATCTAGTAACTAGTAACTAACTTCTAGCTTTTATATTTCCTATTCTATAACAGAGTGATGGAGGTGAGCGACGTATTCGGGTTCAACATGACCTACGAGGTAGCGAGGAACCAGGACAGAGGAATATCATTCTTCAAGTGTTCTCTCTCAGAGTGTCATCTTAACGGGGAGTGCATTGTTCAGGTATTGTAGGTTTACTCTCTCCGTCCTATTCATCCTGCAGTGGTCCTATTGGTTTGAAGGGGTAGGTTGCATATAGTCCTATTCATCCTGCAGTTGTCCTATTGATTTGAAGGGGTAGGTTACATAATGTCCTATTTATCCTGTTATCCTATTGATCTGAAGGGGTAGGTTCATATAGTCCTATTCATCCTGCAGTTGTCCTATTGATCTAAAGGGGTAGGTTACATATAGTCCTATTTATCCTGCAGTTGTCCTATTGATCTAAAGGGGTAGGTTCATATAGTCCTATTTATCCTGTTGTACAATATATCGATCTGAAGGGATTGGTTTATGTAGTCCTATTTATCCTGCATTTGTCCTATTGATCTAAAGGGGTAGGTTACATATAGTCCTATTTATCCTGTTGTACAATATATTGATCTCCAGGTTAACCAAGGTTACTCCGCCGGAAAACTTATTGATCTACGAGGCTAGTTAACATGCTACAGGTTTTGACTCGTATAAGATAATTGCAAAGTATGAGAAGCTAACTCATATAGTGAAACTAGGAATATCTTGTGAAAGTTCCGAATCCGTTTATAAAGAAAATCATCTCGTCCCAATTTCTAATAGCTTGCGGCAACAGAAATACGATCTGTATCATGTCTTATCTTGTTATATTTGGTTTTTGAAGACGGGATTTGATTTAGTTCTTTTCAATCTAATCTTTCCAGATTTAAATCTACTGCGTCAACAGAAACCTTTCCTCTTTTCTCGTCTAATCGACTTGAAATGTTTTCTTTAAGTCAAGTTTGGACGGTAGAGAAGTTGGTTCTATGGAATGTAGATGCAATTCTCCGCTGGACGACTCAGCAGTCTCGGAGTAAGTAAACCCAGTTTTTTTACAAAATGGGCAAGCAAAATATGCAAATTTAGATAAGTTTTTAGTAACACACATTATTTTTATGTACAACCAGATGCTTAGTGTACACAATTCTGTTGTACTCGGCACGTGACGCGCCTTTTAAAAACCTGCCTCAATCATTCAGTTCTTATGTTTGGTTTTATTCTGGTGTTATGGACTGTAAACCCGGGTTTTACTTTATTTTTTTGTTTTTAAAACCCCAACTCTAGGCTGTAAATACTTCTATGTGATCATATCATTGGGGTTTGAACCACAATCAATAGAATCAACAATATAATCTTTTCTTTCCTTCTTTTATTTTTGCATAAAATAGTTGTTAAAGGAGTGTTCCCGGCAAGGAACTATATACAGGAACGCCAAACTCGGATATACGCATATTATGTACTGTATACTGTGGGAGGAATGTAAACAAACCCAGTTCCCCCATAGAAGTTGAAGGGAAAGGACAACAGCTGTATTGTGATATTACAGTCCAACAAAAGACAAATTAATATATCAAGTTAGAACGAATACTAGAGCGAATTATTTTTGGCTTTCTGGTCAATGTGGAAAATACAATAGATTATATTCTTATTCCACCCCTCGGGCCCTTTTCCCTCAAAAATGATGCGTTGCCCCTGAATTCTTTATTTTGATCTCCTCCCACTCCAGTACACAGATTTGACGCATGAGATATGGTGGTTCCTGGTCTATAGATTTCTTGGTTCCCGGGGTCTATTTTTAATTTAAATTTTTCGAATCTTTCAGCTCCTAACACAGTATTTTTGAGGTAAAGGGGGGATATAATTTTTAAGAAATGCCGCAAAAACCCCTCTTCGTTTGGCGAAACAGCAACCTCAGTGACTATATTTAAAAAAAATTAAACCTAACAAGGTATGTGTGCCCTGAAAATATATTTAAACGGGGCAACGGATTCGTTAAAGAGTATTCAAGAAAACCTTCAGCACCGGATTCTTGAAAGGGTATTAAAAATAAACCTTCATCAACGGATTAGCTAGAGTATTCAAGAAAACCATCAGCAACGGATTCGTTAAAGAGTATTCGAGAAAACTTTCAGCACCGGATGCGATAAAGAGTTTTCAAGAAAACCTTCAGCACCGGATTAGTTAGAGTATTCAAGAAAATCATCAGCAAGGGATAAGTCAAGGAGTATTAAAGAAACCCATCAGCAACAGATTCTTAAAAGGGTATTAAAAAACCTTTCAGCACCGGATTCTTAAAAGGGTATTAAAATAAACCATCAGCAATAGATTAGCTAGAGTATTCAAGAAAACCATCAGCAAGGGATAAGTCAAGGAGTATGAAAGAAAACCATCAGCAACAGATTAGTTAGAGTATTCAAGAAAACCATTAGTAAGGGATTAAAGAAACCTATCAGCAACGGATTCGTGAAAGGGTATTCAATAAAACCATCAGCAACAGATTTCTCAGAGTATTAAAGAAAACATCAACGTTTTACGAATCGTCTTCCATGTTGCCCTACTGCCAAACTGCGAAATCGTAAAAGTCCAACAATCTAATAATTTTAACAGTTTTGTCGTAGACACCCTTTAAACATTCAAAAACAATCCCTTTAAGTTTAGTAAAGTTTAGTATGCGAAGCAATAATGTATATTTAGTTAAAAGATTTTGTTTTTGATTCAACGCTCTGCTAAATTTTTATTCAAAGTTTAATACAAGGTTGGAGCTCCGTGAAAACTTCAAACCAGGGGAATAATCAATTCTTCTGTTATCCATGGAGAAAAATGAAAAATATAAAATTTAAAATCTTCTATTTAGTGACATTTTGCGTAATCCTTAATTTTTATAAATGTTTAGACCGAAGTTCTATGGACCTCGTTGCCAGTATCATAACAAGCACGGACATTGTACAGGTATATCTAGATAATAAAGCTCTTTGGTCTCATATCTATATATAAATTTGGCTTGTCTGTCTGTCCGTATGTATCCAATAAACGTCAAAACGGCTGCATCGATCGGGCCCAAATTTTGTGTGGGACCTCACGTGACCACAGGGAAGGTTTATGAATGATCATAATTTGAAAAATTTGTGCTTAAACGTTTTTTATTTTTGTAAATTTTTTTAAATCTTGAAAATCCGCGAATTATTATCATAAAATCCGCGAAATTCTTTTTTTTCTTTGTTTTTCAATTTTACAATGAGAACACGTTCACAATTGAAATAGAAGATGGGCGCGAATCGCCCAAAAAGCCTAGTATATATATATTTAAAATTAGGTGATGGTGATGGACCAGTAGAGTTGAGTAAAAAAAGTAGATGTTAGTTCCACATTTAATTAAAAATATACTTCGGTCTGGGTTGACCCTCGTCAGTTCTTGAGATTGTTTCTGAGGTGTCCTCATCATGGCAATTAAAAGACTATCTCAAAAGTTTTCTTTGAACTAGAATTCTATGAAATGGCAAAGTGTATATTATATTTTCTGTGGTAGGGCTGTCTGGGCAAATTGATCCAGACAGCTCTGCAAAGTTTCATTTATCTTTAAGACCGGGCCGTCATAAAAGTGTTGCTGCTTTGAAATTTTTGTAGCCCTAGAAACTAATATTTTAGAACTTTAAAGCAATTGTGATTGTAAAAATAATTAGCAAGTTTTCATAGATTTTTTCGTAAGAGCTTGCTAAATTCAAATCATTGTGTGGATGTTACTGTTAATGTTATCAAGGCTTGTCAGCTTTTTATGAGAAATACCATATTTTAAAAAGCTGTGTAATTTTAAAAAATAGAAATCTATCCTAGATAAAATACAACATGTAGGTTGCTTCTCAATTGTCTTATTAAGTGAGACACTCGTTATGTTAATCCTGCAGTTAGGTTCAAAATTTGGCTGGGCAGCCAAATTTATTCGTTCTTTTAAACATTTACATTATTCGGTTTTCAGGAGACCGTACAAAAATATAAGAAGTCTTACAAAATGCACAATTTTGTTCTCTATAATTTAGCTTTTATCAAATCATGCCAAATTTTAACTCTGGCAGAATAAAAAAAAGATGATAAAAGAATGAAATAAACCGTTTATTTGCGTTATTTTTTTCTTCTGTTCAGTTCTATATTTTTAGTCGAGTAAAAATTTTGCATACTGTGAAAACCCCAAATTTGTAGAGAACGATATTTTGCCATTTGTAGACTTCGTAGTTATTTGTAAGTCAACTAAACCCTCTAGTAACTAGTANAAATTTTGAAAACGGTGTTCAAAGTATTCAATTCTTTGTGTGTCAATAAAAGCACTTATTTCTAGGTCCTGGAGATGGACATGATGATGCCAAGCAGAGATGCAGAGGAGAACCTTGTTACTACTTTACATCCAGGTATACAGAGATACAGAGGACAACCTTGTTACTTCTTACATCCAGGTATACAAAGATAGAGGACAACCTTGTTACTACTTTACATCCAGGTATACAGAGATATAGAGGACAACATTGTCACTACTTTACATCCAGGTATACAAAGATACAGAGGATAACCTTGTTACTACTTTACATCCAGGTATACAGAGATACAGAGGACAACCTTGTTACTACTTTACATCCAGGTATACAGAGATACAGAGGAGAACCTTGTTACTACTTACATCCAGGTATACAGAGATGCAGAGGACAACCTTGTTACTACTTTACATCCAGGTATACAGAGATACAGAGGACAACCGTGTTACTACTTTACATCCAGGTGTACAGAGATACAGAGGACATTATATACACAACACTGTTACCATAGTACATAGGGCTGGGCATGTTCAGACTTTTTTCAAACCGTTCGTTCACGGTATTTTCTGTTACCGTTCGCTAAAAATCTCAATTTTGATTATCGGAAGATATTCCTGAAATCGTTAGTGGTCCCGGCCGTTAACGAGTGTTAACGATAATTTAATGTAAAAGTAGCTGGAAAACGACTATATTGTTTTTTAACTGATTATTTTTTTTTCAAAAACGTCTTATTTCTGTTCGTTCACGATTTAAAAATAAACGGTTTTTGAGAAACATTTAAGGATGTTCTGTGATGGAAATCGAGATAAGTAATATGTTTTTCCTCCCGGGTAATCAATAATTCAAACCAATTCTGGCTTCAGGAATTTAATTTCAAACTTGGTGAAAATGAAATTTCTTCCTTATCTTGAGAACAAGCAACTTGAATACTAAGTTTCGGGTTAAAATAGTCAAAGAAATCTTGAGTTATTCATTTCTCTGGATATTTACCAGAAAATATTATTATTAAAAGTAAAAAAAAACATAAGAATTTCATAAGAATAGCCTACGCTGAGTGAGCGATTTGCAAAAAAGACGATATTATTAGAACTAGTCCCTTAAATACATCAAGTAGAATAACATACATGGTAAGATAAAAAAACCTCTGGAATAGGAAGATGACTTGAAATAGTCCAATGAACATGAGACACAGTAGTTGTGCAGTGTAAACATACTTATTTCAAATAATAAGTGATTAAATAAGTTACTTATAAAACTAGTTGCTTTTCAACAACATCAAATACATTTAAACATTGCTTTAATGTCGTCTTTATTTTCCTAAGTTTTCCGGTTCCTCGTATTTTTCTTACAAATTTCTTTTCTGTCATTACTTGAACTTTTGCAAAGTCGTCTTTGATAGGTGAATCTTAGTCCGGTTAAAAAAAATCTCAAATGAATTTCCTTGTTTTTTTAAAATAAAAAATAAATTTGCACCTCCCGCCCATCAAGTTTATCACTAAAATGTGCATTTTTTTCAAAAAAATACTCCGAAAAAAGACGATATGTTCCGATACTTTTTATTGTATTATCCACTTTACATATACTTTTTTTAAAGATTATTTTCCTAAAAAAGGAAATTTTTACACTCTAAATCTTAATAGAAGATGGGCAAGGACTACGAATTTACTATAAACTAAAACGATGGTGATTTATTTAATTGGTAAGGTTACTGGTTCATTATCTTATTTCTGTTTAGGTTTGTAAAGTGTAACTGTAGCCAAGGAATTGGAGGTAAAAGCTGCGAAATATATGAATCCGACCAACTTGGAGATCCTTCAAGCTGCTCATCCGAGCATAATATCCGGATCCGGATCCAGCTGGATGCTCGCTCATCAACTCAAATGGAGACTCAGATCACTGATGTTTGGTCTGAGTTGTGCAGATGCAGAATTCTTAGCATACATAAATCTGAAGTAAGGATATATTTAGTTGTAAATTCAGGAGAATATTATAGACAGATATTGAGATATAACAGTATACAGTTCTATATACTACTCTCCATAAACACAAGTTTACGGCCACCAACCACAACTAAATCAAAATGACTTGCGGCCTCGCATACACTCTGTGTAGTGCAAATCAAAACTTGTTTTAGTAAAAGGATTTAAAGGGTCTTGTAATGCATAATTTTAACAGATTTCCATATTTTCTCAGATGAGCTTCTGTTGTCATAAATTCGATTGGCTTTTTACTTAAAGTTGAGAAAACTTGATTCTCATTGGTTCTCTTTAAACCTTTTTCTGATCAATAATGTGGAATATAGCGTCGTTGAAAAGTGTTCAATTCTGATAATTTTCAAAAGCAGAAATGTGAAAGTAAATTTTTATAAAAACAACAATTGAAAATAATCATTTTTAAAGAGAACATGATGAATATCTCATGCAATCTTGATGAGGCAAAGGTTGAAAGACTACAGGCCGTACCACTCTTTTATAATTTGTTTTAAATTAAGGTCCACTTGAAATTATGCTGACAGTCCCTTTAAACCAAGGTTCTCTTGAAATTATGTTGACAGTCCCTTTAAGGTCCACTTAAACTTGTGTTGACAGTCCCTTTAAGCCAAGGTTCTCTTGAAATTATGTTGACAGTCCCTTTAAGGTCCACTTAAACTTGTGTTGACAGTCCCTTTATGGTCCACTTGAAATTATGTTGAAAGTCCCTTTAAGGAATATTTCTCAAAAGATATTTGTCAATAAATCAATGCTAAAATCGATTATTTCGTTTTCATTATTATATTAAATATCTTATCTTCTTTGAATTTATTCGCAGATTTCTACAAATTCTTCAAATGTCGTCTTTTCAACAATAATTCTAGAAATCTGCGAAAATCTTGTGAATAGTGAAAAACCAGAATAATGAGAAAATAGAATCTAATAATTGAACAAGATTATTTATTTTCGATGATAAGATTAATTTTTATTTTCTCAACATGTTCCTATACATGACGTGTGTAGTTTATTGTAGAACTTTTTTACATTTTATGTTGCCGTTATTAAATTGCGTATCCACCCTCAAAGTAGGAGTTTTGAACGTCGAATTTGCGCTCAAACTCAGAATTTACAGATCTTGAAAAAGTTTATTTATGTCTCAAATTAATCCGAAAGAAGTTTTCCACAACACTGCATACTCAGTTCAACTACCTTATATAGCCGGTCGCTCCCTTTAAACGCTTTAATGTCTATATGCATATTATTGTTGGATAACGTGTCTCCACAATGGAGTCTAAAATAGATATTTACAAACTTGTCTCCGCTTCACACATCTACACAACAGGTTTAGTCAGGGAGAAGAAACAGATTTAATATTTAAACAATTTCGTAGCTTTTACAAACTTTTAAAACCACATCAAGAATTTAACCTCTTTTAAACTTTCAAGCCACATGAATTAAGGATTGATTTTATTTTCTAAGTTTTAGAACTAAAATAAGAAAAATTAAAATTAAAATGAATGATTTCGTAGATTTTCTGTTTTCAATAGGGAGTCTAAAAAATGTTTAAATTGAATTTTTTAAACCAAATTTCTAAATTCATTTTTTATAACCAAACCACGCACGTGAGGTCATACAAAAAATTGGGTCCGATTTGGTTAAGCCGTTCTTATGTTGATTTGATACCAACCAACAAGCCGAATATATACAGTGATAACAAGAAAACTGTAGAATAGGAAGACGACATTAAACCAATATTTGATCTTGTTATAAAGCAAATATTAGACAATATAAATGTTTAAAAGTCTTATTCCTATTTCGGATCGAGTGTTCTGGTTATTACTGTATGTTGAAAAAATGTTGCTTGGTTTTATTTTATACATTTAAATTTAATTTAAGTTAGATGTGGATTGTGTAAAATTAAATTTAGTTTTAGGTTTTAAGTGTAAATAACAATCTTTTTATTGGTGGAAGGAGGTTTAAAGCCCAGCCAGCCCAAATATATTTTTCTGATATTTCTAACAATGATTCTAGTCACGAACAATAACAAAACAATTACTCTCTAATCTCATTAACCACTCGTACTAAGCAACTAATAATAGAACTTTAAATAGACAAGACTTTTTGGGCGCTTTGCCAATCTTTTTTCTTCATAAAACAATAAGCAACAAATTTCGTAGATTTCTTGTTTTTTGGGAAGAATTTTCCAAGTTTTAAAAACATAAGTTTTCTTTTAACAAATTCTTGATTCCTAGCCAATACAAAACTGCATTTTAGGCCATGTCAGCCTACCAACATGATGCAGGGAATTTTAGATTTTTTAATAAACACGTTCAATTTTGTCGTACTTACAGATAAGATTCAAAGAAAGAAATCTCAACAAACGAGTGGTAAAATTTCAATAAGTAAAAACTTTTGTGATAGATAGAATTCTAGCTTTTGTGTTGCCGGCTGTACATTTTACATCCTACATATATATCTAATGTGCTATCAAGAATTTCAGCAAACTTGTATGGCAAGAATAGTAAACTTGGGAAAGGGGGGGGGTTACACTGCAAACAGTACGTATTTGGATTTGAACTGTTGAAGAAATATATCAATGTGTTTGTTATTTATGTGAAACAGTTTTTACCTCTACGATTAAAAATGAGAGATTATTCTTTCTAATCTTTATCATTAAAGTTCTTTGCTATTATATGCAAAAACATTTTAGCAATGCCTATCATTCGGTTATAGATTATTGCATGTTGATAGATAGCCATTTCTTAAAGTTCTATGAGATATTATTCCAGAGATATTGGACTCTAAACTTCTGTAGTTTCAAAGAAGTAATAATTAATTCTATGAGATCACTGATATGAAAATCTTCACACCAAGTTCTATCGTATAGTTGGATGAGTTTTGAATGAATGAAGACGACTTTCTATTTAATTTTTTGATTTCTATTAAGATATTAAACAGCAAGGAAAAACACATAAACATGAAAAGAAGCGGTCAATTAACATCGTCTCGTCGTTTGCTTGTAAACAGGCAATTTATAAAAAAATTGTTAGAAATCAAAACTTCAATAGAAAAGTATTGATTGTATTGATATAAACGCCGACCACAGTATTAAAATATTTACTTCATTCTACCATAATTGATTTGACTGGGAAACCAACCTAAACAGTTAATACATTTCAACTTAATTGCTTTGAGTCTAAATTTCCAATTTTAATATTATATTTGCATAGTTTTTTTTGCAGAATTTGTTACTGTTCATGAAATGCTAGGCGGATTTTTGTGAAATTTAGACAATTTTAGAGGAATTTTCCTTAAAGTGACCTCATTTCTTCATTCATAGTTAGATTTTCATGTTTTAAAGACCAAAATGCAATAAAATTTAACAACAAAATTATTTTTACCAATTTTTATACCTGATGAACCACAATACGACCGGGTAATTTAAGGTTTGAATATTTCAATATTTCAGTTAATATGGTTCACCCTAGTCTACTGTCTAACTGATACCATTTCCCCTCTGATAAATATAACAAGAGATACAGTTCAAGCCGCCATCAAGTGTCCGCCAATATATAAATTGGAATTGCAATACTGAAAATGGATTGTCCATCTTGTATCTATTTATTTAACTTTGTCTCTGATCTAGAACCACAATGTATTGCATTATATTGAGAAAAATCCTAAATCTTTTTGTCCGAGGCCTCTATTTCCTGGAGAAAACATGAAAACATTCCGAGTTTCCGTTATTGTGTAAAGGTATTAAAAGATAAAATGTCAGTTCAGCCTGTAGGAATAGAAGTAAATTCATTTTCTTGTCGATACTAGGGTTTCCATTCGTAATATGCGCAATAATAACGCTGAATAACATATCTGTATCAAATCAAAAATTTATCTTGTTTAATGCCAAAACAAAAAATCGTATTGATATGATCGAGACAAACAATTATTTTCTAGTTTCTGTTGTTATGGATATCAGATGAATGTACAAACTCAAATTTTCTAATCCCTATATCTCTTTAACCTAATGGTGTAAACCTTTGATATTTTAAACCTACACTTTTGGATCTAAAAGAATTTATGGTTTTAAATAGCTAATGTCTACGACATTTGGTTCCAAAGATATATAGGGATTAAATATAAGAGTTTATGGCAATTGAACCCAAAATTAAATAAATATTTTCGCGCCTGAACATTGAATATTGAACACTGAACAGTGAATATTGAACACTGGACATTGACCACCTCTTGTAAAAATGTCCGTCCTGACGTGGAAACTTGTATATTTTAAGTCTGTTCATAATGCGTTCAGTCTGTTCCAAGCATAAGTCCAATGCCCGGAGACTAAAATTAATTTGAGATTTGTCGCTGAACTATCTACTGCCGGTTCAAACTTGAACCACTTATTAAAGTTAAAGCTTAAGGAAGACTTTGAATCAGTGATTCAAATTTGAACCGGCGGTAGGCAGTTCAAATTCATTAATATCGGTCCCGGTTTTAAACTTAGTTACTTAAAAGTTTATATTATGGAATGAGTTTAGTTGAAGTGGCGCTGAGCGCTATTGATAAACCAATCAAAAGTTTTGTTTGCTAAACCTATTTACCGATAAATAAAGAAAGATCATCAGTGGGGAAAAAATGAAAGTTTATATTATTTTTATTTCTATCCGACGTTTCTGCCATTTGTAAAAAACCTTATCATATTCCTAAGAGACTCTAGAATTTGAATAGAACTTAAAACTGGTTTAATTAATCATGTATACTCTCATTCTAATTAAAAGAAATGATATTAATCTTTTATTAATTATAAATGAAAGATTATAATATTTTTGCAGATTTTGTTCATTTGAAGAAAACGAACCAATTATATCCGTTAAAAACTTTGAATTTACATTTTCTATCAATCAATATTAACTATTTCTATAAATTAATATTAACTATTTCTATAAATCAATATTAACTATTTCTATAAATTAATATTTTATCTCTTCTTACTAATTTTATGTNCAATCTTTAAATTTTTCGGAATTATATTTACATTTTATAAACTAAGAACCTGAACATTCGCGTGGATCTACTGAGTTCCCCAATAAAAGGTCAATCAGTCAAAGGGTTCACGAGTTATGATCGGACATACAAGCAAACAAACAAACAAAGAGTACTGCTTTATATACAAAGTGTCGAAAAAAAATGAGAATAAGGATCTACAAACTCGTTTGTAATCGGATTTTCAAGATGGAGACCATTTTTTAAATCTTCGTACAATTACAGATTAAATGACCCCAATTTAAATCTTGCAGATCTGAAAGTAACATTTTTTTTCCAGGAATGGTTTGAGTTTGATATGGTCGGAGGAGATCTAGATGTTTCAATGAGCTAGTTTTCTCGGATAATGTTTATTTTTATCAGGGATGGTTTGAGTTGGAGATGGTCGGAGATCCAGATATTTTGGTAGATTTAGTCAGGAAGATAAAAAAGAGAGGAGTTATCTCAAGCTCTCTTCCAATCCGAGATATTCAAATCAGTTCTTCAAACCCCCAGGTTTATATTTATATTAGGATATGCGCATAGAAAGTATGTCGTGAATTATTTCTCAAGTCTATTTTGTCATATTTATGTTTCTCCCGTTTCTTGTCCTACATCTAAAAGAAGAACTGTTTCTGGTCCTAAATGTGTCAAAGAATAATTTAAATTTTAAATTGTTTAAGAATTTCTTTATCAGTCATATATCTGTACGTAAGGCTATAGATGTTCCTTATTCATATGATACTACACTAAAACAACATATTTTTGAACTAAAATGAAAATTCTAATCAAATAACTTTTTTTTATTGACCTGAGCCTATCTTTGAAAGTTTTCAGGCGCTAATCATAAAAATAAAAAATATTTATAAGAAATTATTTCTGTATCCTGTCCCTTTAATATTGCTATCTGTATCCTGTCCCTTTAATATTGCTTTCTGTATCCTGTTCCTTTAATATTACTATCTGTATCCTGTTCCTTTAATATTACTATCTGTATCCTGTTCCTTTAATATTACTATCTGTATCCTGTCCCTTTAATATTACTATCTGTATCCTGTCCCTTTATCTGGGTAAATTGGCAGTATTGTTGAATCTGTAGAAGATTGGTTAAAGATTACCAATACCTGAATCTGCAGGTTTGCATAGAAAAGTTGAGTTTAAACCAGGAGAATCCAATCAGAAACTCACATGAATTCATCCTGTCCTGTCTAGCCATTGGGGGCAAGAATATGGCATTTTCCTGGAGCAAAGACGATTATAAGGTATATTTTATATATTTTTCATGATGAATGATCTTTTTTTGGCAACTAAAATTCATCTGTTTTTAGGTTAATGTTTCGTTAACTCAACGATATATTATACAGGATATAGTGAAACGAGATCAGGTCAAACAATTTAATAATTCTAGACAAAGATTTAATTAGTTTTTTCATTAAATAAGTTTTCAATTTAGTCAGGAGTACTTTGGTAGATCAAATAAAACAGCTTTATTATAAAAAAGGGTTTTAATTTAAAACTGAAGTTTAAACAAAAATAGACTTTTTATATTTTTGATAAGTCTAACTTTCTCAATAGTTAATTTAGTTTCGTTATTTCAAATATAGTTTCTTATCAAAGTTTCTTTTCGAGCTATTTTAAAAGCGAGTTGTTTTTTAAAGTAGTTTTTAAGCAAATTGTTGTTTCTATTTCAGCTAGTTTTTAAACGACTTATATTTAAGCTTTTTTAATATGAGTTTCTTTTTGAGCTAGTTTTTGAACGTGTTGGATTCTTTTTGAGCTAGTTTTTGAACGTGTTGGATTCTTTTTGAGCTAGTTTTTGAACGTGTTGGATTCATTTTGAGTTTGTTTTTGAACGTGTTGGATTCTTTTTGAGCTAGTTTTTGAACGTGTTGGATTCTTTTTGAGCTTGTTTTTGAACGTGTTGGGGTCTATTTAAGCTAGTTTTAGTACAAGTTAGAACAGTTGTATTTAATTATACCAATTATATAAGCGATTGTAAAGTTTTTTCGTTTTTTAGGTTTAGGATTAGTTAAGAGTTTAATATGGCGGATAATTATATTAATATTCTATAACCAAATATTCGTTTATCATTGATATCTCAGGTTTGGAATGGAACACTCCGCTGGAGAAACCTAGGTATTCTTCATGTCACAAATGCAAGAAAATACGACTCAGGAACTTTCAGGTTTTTACTTTATAGACATTCTCTTTGTTAATTTTCTTTCCTCATTTTTAATCTCATCTAATCTTTATATCTTAATCTTTCCCTTTTCTTTATCAAAGCACTTGTTTCTAGTTTAGGTTAAAAAGGAGTAATTGGCAAAATACTGCTTAATGTTTGCATGAGAGCGTGCTCTAAGTTTAGACAGGGTTACCCACAAAAATGAGACTTCAGAAGATACTGTGCAGAATTTATTAAGTTTTTTACTTTCATTTTTGTTCCTTGCAGATATAGATCAGAACAAGAAAGAAGAGAAAATTTTAATCATTATATCGGTAAATTAAAGAATTATAAAAATTATGAAAGTTCCATCCTTTGTGGGTAACCCTGTATGTAGAAAAATAAGCTGTATTTTATTTTTGTATCTCCACACAGTCAACATTATGATGTTTAAAAATATCAATAATTCGTAATCCTTTGTTGTAAAAATATGGTTTACAGTCAGTTGTTTTGATCCCACTATTTAACAGAATAAACTGAGTTCTCAGATAAATGTAATAATACCACGTTGCTTTCAGAATTGAGAAAAACTCCAACCAGCCTAACCCAAAATATATTGCGTAGCCCCCCCGTGAGCAAGAATCAGTTGTATAATTGTGGGGATGTGGGGGGGGGTCTTATTCTAAGACTGAACCAAAGAATCAATATGTTCTCTGTGTATAGTATATTTAGTTTAAGAACACCCCGCTTATTTGTCTTCTCCGGATAATTGTGCAAACTGCCGGCGGAGGCTTTATTCATTTCTATGGAACGGAAATTAGGAAATAAATGCACAGACTCAGTCTTGACCAAAGAGAATAATATGTGATGCAGAGTGATTTTAATTGAGAGACGAATTCAAAACTGGATTTTCTTGCAAATATAGTTATAGTATTTTAATATGTATAACTAATAAAAAACCCCTTTATTGATTTTTGTTCTAAGGAACTCTTATTTTTTATACTGATATCTTTTCTATCTAATGTTGCAGACCTATGATATTTTAAACTATAAATTCTGCAACATAATTATCAGGTTACAAAGAAATATGTATTAGAAAATTATAATTTGTCGCCCGTGTTCATTTCATAATACATTGAACTTTTTTTTCGATAAATATTCACTTTCTTTTCTTTCTAAGATCAAACGTAGTCTCGAATCTTCTGGTTCAACCTGTAAATCTACCGATCACTTCACATTATCTCCTTATATAAAGTTTTAATTGTATACAGTGTAATTTCTAGCTGAGTTTAGTTAGCAAATATAATGGTTCACTTAAACAAGTAAACTATTTTTTATCAATTAGGACAATTATGATGCTTTCACATGTAATTTGTGATGCTTTGTGTAACCTAACATAACCCAAGCTGCGGAAATCTCTAAAATATCTTTAACCTATAGGGAAACATCAAAAATGTCATTTCAAGATATAAGTCACCATTTGAAGACAAACTCAATAGACCTAATCATGTCTAAGACACTTTTCTAAGTCAAAGTTTTGTCTAAACTCTTTTCTTTAGATGCACAGTATCGGACGAAGGAGCTACAGTATCCATGTCTATGGATATACCCGTACTCGTCTCAGAGAAACCTAGAGTAGAGGTTTATCCTCAAGCTTTAGTTCTCACCCAGGAGAAGAATAAAGTAACAACAAGTATCAAGGATTCTACAATATTCTGCTTTGCTCAAGATAACGTGTTTTCCGAGGTTTATAACTTTAAATGGTTGAAAAGAGGAATTGGCGAGGATAGATCGAAAAACCGTGATATAGATTTCTACCTGGAACCGGAGAGGTTTGAACTGCTAAGTTTGCCGGTTGGCGTTCTGCTCAGACTCAAGAGCATTAAGAACAGCGCCATCTATACTTGCCAGGTCGAATTAGGGAACATGATCACAGAACTAGAGGTATATTTACTTTTTATACAAGGTGTCCCAACAAAAATGAGAATTAAGTGATGAAATCCAGATCGTCTTTGATTAGAATTAGCATTGTAACACCTAATTTAAATTTTCTTAATTCTAGCAGACGAAACTTTCAACAAATCGCAGTACTAAATAAAAAACAATAACAAAGAAGATCTCGTAACCGTCATTTAATTCCTATGTTTATTGGGACACCCTGTATATAGTTATTCTATCTTATTTTGTAACTGCGTAATATTGAAGAAATTCCGGTCTTAAATTAAACATTCCAGTATAATGGGGTTTACGCTAACACGCATACTTTCTGTAATCAGGATATTATCCCCCTGATATATTTTTAAAAATAAACATCCTGATATTTTCTTTAATCAGGATATTATCGCTCCTGATATATTTTTTTATTAAACATCCTGATATTTTCTTTAATAAGAATATTATCGCTCCTGATATATTTTTTATTAAACATCCTGATATTTTCTTTAATCAGGATATTATCGCCCGATATATTTTTTTAATAAACATCCTGATATTATCTTTAATTAGGATATTATCGCCCCTGATATATTTTTTAAAATAAACATCCTAATATTTTCTTTAATTAGGATATTATCGTCCCTGATATATTTTTTTAATAAATATCCTGATATTTTCTTTCTAGCTAACCATATCCTTTTATAGGTTATTTGTTTCAAGAAAATTAACTTTTAATGGAGATTGTTTACTGTTTAAGTAGCATGTTCTGTCGTATAATTGGTTTATATACCTATCTCAGGGTTTAATGCTTATTAAATAGTTTAAGCATTGATGAGAGAGCAAAGTTACTCGTAGTGTATTACAGTATTATAATTAAATACCACAGTTCCTTGAATTCAAACGAACAAATAATAAGCGTCGTACTCCTTTAAGAACAAATATTATACTGCTTATTGGAAACCCGCATGCAGGGCCGTAACTGAGGGGGTGCAACCGGACGGATGAAACCCTCACCCCCCCCCCATCAACCTTTAGGGTTAGATTTTTTATCAACTGAATTTACACTGTCTGTTTTCTTATGTTATGATTCCCTGCAAATGTAAACTTGTTTGTATCTTTGCCAAATCATTAGATAAGCCATTAAGTTATATTTAAGGCAGAAGAATTAATTTAACCTTGGGATCGTCCAGTCGTCTTTACAGTCTTACCCTTTGTGGGTAACCCTGTATAGTGTATAATCCTTGGCAAAATTATATGAGAAAAGTCCGATTCAAGTATTATTTATCCTGTCAACTGTCTTTTACCTAAATTAAGAAATCTGTTCAAACAGTTGTAAAAGGTCTTGGTCATATTGCAATCTAGTAATGGATATAAATTACTTCCAAAACTTTCTCATTTTCTTCTTTTCTTTCTCCTAATGTTTAGGACGTTAATCAAAAAAGGTAGAAAAAATCCATCTATATATAAATTTGGCGTGTCTGTCTGTTTGTTTGTATCCAATAAACGGCTGAACCGACCGGGCCCAAATTTTTTGTGGGACATCACGTGACCATAGGGAAGGTTTATGAATGATAAAATTTTTTAAAAAATGTGTTTTAAAGGTTTTTAATTTTGTAAAAAAAAACAAANGATTTGTCAACTCTAGGTCAAAAAGATTACATTTCAATTAACAGACTCATATAAAGATGTTTTTATGTATGCCAATGAAAGGTTTTTTACGAATTTACGAAGGTACAATGTTCGGAAATAAAATTATTGTTTTTATAAGTTGGACGTAGGATGCTTATAAACAGGATAAAACAGAATTAAACTAAATTTGATCATGTCTACAGAAAAAAGTCAATAAAATTAAAAAATATGTGTGCATTTATAAAAAGCCTTTTATTTTTGTGTAAGACAATAGGATACAGAAATACAGTTATGTGAATTATGTAAAACTGTCAATTTTTATTTTAAGTTAAAATTATCAAAAAACCAAATTACTATCCTTTTAAGTACACTAACTTAATTTTGCATTAAATATCGCGTTTCAGAGCCTGACCCAGATTAAACATCAGATAAAAAAAATTAAATTTACAAAGTAGAAAAAATGTTAAACAATTTCAAAGACATACTATTATACTTAAATTGATGATTTTAAATGCTTCTTTCATAATGGTTTACCTTTATAAAAAGGTGAAAACATAGATTGCAAGTTATATGTACATAGATATTTCAATATTAATCATTTCAAAAAAAAGATCCGAAGATTTTTGGTTAAATTTTAAAAGTTTTTTTATTCTTCAAGAATCAAGGTTTAAGATATGAAAGGATTGAAGATACAAGAAAAGTACTTAGTTCAAAGTTTCTAACCCTACATCTTTGCATAGACCTGGATATTTAGAATTATAAATTATGTTAATGAAATAATAAAGTTTCACACCATCTAGCTGCAAAAACATAGAGACTAGAAAAATAAGAATTTTTCAGTTTCATGTCATAATATTTAGTCAAACTATGAATAATTCAAACATCCATCAAAACAATGCTTAAATAAAACATACAAAAAACAATTTATGTAAAAGAATTCTCCTTGCAATAGTTAATTCCAGAATATATCTAAAGTTGCAGCCATCTCTATTTATGTACTTTTTGCCTTCTTTACATTTAAAACTAGTTTTAAATGATTACAAATCTAATCTTAGAAGGAAGATAACAAAATTGTTACTTATTAATTGTCATAAATTGTTTTATCCAATTTCCGAGAATGCGTTATTTTATTTCTGAGCAAACATGAACTTTTCAACCTTATTTTATATGCCACTAAGGTTTGTTAAAAGTTTAATTATTTTTGGTAGCAAGTTCATCCTGACGTTTCCTGATAATATTCGAAAAAGAGGAATTAATATTCACTTTGAAGCCCTTGAGAGCTTATTTTCCGAATTAGTTTTCTTGAGCTCATTTGCTAATATATCCACAAAACTTAATTTCAATTTACATACCATTTCTTAAGCCCATTTCAGTTCAAAACTATATAATGATTGTACCAGGTTCCACTACATGTAGTTCTGCAAACTATATAATTATTGTACCAGGTTCCAGTACATGTACTTCCAAATTATATAATGATTGCACTAGGTTCCAGTACAATTAGTTTAAAACTATATAATGATTGTAATAGGTTCCAGTACATAATATTAACTATATATTGATTGTACTAGGTTTCTGTACATGTAGTTCCATACAACTTGTTTGTTGGTAACACGTGTCCTATGGAGAAAATGAGAATAGTTTGGCCAACCACATTATGTAAAAGAATTCTCCTTGCAATAGTTAATTCCAGAATATATCTAAAGTTGCAGCCATCTCTATTTATGTACTTTTTGCCTTCTTTACATTTCAAACTAGTTTTTAAACGTTTACGAATCTAATTTTTACTTATTAATTGTCATAAATTGTTTTATCCAATTTCCGAGAAAACGTTATTTTATTTCTGAGCAAACATGAACTTTTCAACCACTAAGGTTTGTTAAAAGTTTAATTGTTTTTGGTAGCATGTTCATCCTGACGTTTCCTGAAAATATTTGGAAAAAATAGGAATTAATATTCACTTTGAAGCCCTTGAGAGCTTATTTTCCCGAATTAGTTTTCTGAGCTCATTTGCTAACATATCCACAAAACTTAATTTCAATTTACATACCATTTCTTAAGCCCATTTCAGGGCTATATAGAAGTCAAAATAGACAAAATAATATTTTACAAATGTTGGAGCATATTATATTTTTTATAATCTTGTTTTTATATAATATTTAGTATCTTTGACTTATGTAAGATAAAAAAAACCTAAATTTATTCAAACGAGGTGTGATCAATAAGTTTTTATAACAAATTTTTAGGAGTGCTTCTAGAAGTCTCGGCTCTAAATTTTTTTTAAAGTTCACTATATCTATATCGGAAACATTTTTGGCCAGGTTGACGTCAAGCAGATTGTTGTTGTGATGTAAGGAGTGTTCTCCTGAAGATGGATTAGCTTGGTTGTCACAGTATAGGAATATCTGGAATATTGATCAGAGAAAAAGGACACTTTGGAGGCTTGGTTACCAAAAAATGTTTTTATTAGACGATGCAAAAACCAAGCAGAACCATTAAACATGATCCAGAACGGATTTTAAAACGATTTTATGACCTTTAATGGTAGTTTAATGGGGTTAAGAAGGAAAAATTGAATATATGAATATTTGAAGGATTATGACATGTCCGGGCGGGAAAAGACATCAAAGCCCCCAAAATCGTCGAAAATGTTGCAAGTTGTTCAAACCATTTTAACAAGGGTTCAAGAAGTATGTTTGCCATAGATATATATTATAATATATAATAATTGTACTAAGTTCCAGTACATGATGTTAACTATATAATGATTGTACTAGGTTTCTGTACATGATATTAACTATATATTGATTGTACTAGGTTTCTGTACATGATATTAACTATATATTGATTGTACTAGGTTTCTGTACATGATATTAACTATATGTTGATTGTACTAGGTTTCTGTATATGATATTAACTATATATTGATTGTACTAGGTTTCTGTACATGATATTAACTATATAATGATTGTACTAGGTTTCTGTACATGTAGTTTCATACAACTTGTTTGTTGGTAACACGTGTCCTATGGAGAAAATGAGGATAGTTTGGCCAACCACTAAAATAAAAACAGAAATAAGGTAAACAAATGTTTATTCTACTGCATGGGATAAAAAGAAAGAAAAATGATAACGGAGTTCTTGGACTGTCAACATCACTCATTTGAAGAGTTGTATGCATGATTCACAACTATACCTTTTATACCTTAGTCTGTTAGACTGGGACTAAAAGCAAAAATTATTCCTTTTTTCTAATTTTCAGTTGTGGTTCACGTAAAAGTGACTTTGGGATTTATTTAGCAGAAACAATGAAGGAAATTATGAAAATGTCGGATATCACATTGTTACTCCGATAAGGGGACTTAAGAGTACTTTTGTTAGTCGGTCAGGTAAAGCTTTTAATTGAGGGTCACTTGAAACTTCGTCTACAGTCCCTTTAAACATTGTAAAATTGGGAGTCTTTTAACGGATGCCAAACACTACGTGCCAAGATTAAACAGAGATAAGCTAAACTCTCCAAGATAAAACAGAGATAAGCTTAACTCACCACAATTAAACAGAGATAAGCTAAACTCTCCCTAGATAAACAGAGATAAGCTAAACTCTCCAAGATTAACAAAGATAAGCTAAACTCTCACAGATTAAACAGAGATAAGCTAAACTCTCCAAGATTAACAAATATAAGCTAAACTCTCCTAGATTAAACAGATATAAGCTAAACTCTCCCAGATTTAATAGAGATAAGCTAAACTCTCCCAGATTTAACAGAGATAAGCTAAACTCTCCAAGATTGAACAGAGATAAACTAAACTCTTCAAGATTAAACAGAGATAAACTAAACTCTCCAAGATTAACAAATTTAAGCTAAACTCTCTCAGATTTAACCGAACTATTGAAGAAAAGGTTGAACAGACCTGATCAAAAACTCTGATTTGTTTGATTTTGAACATAGATGAGCTGAGAAAACAAGAATTTGTTGCAAAGTTCTCAAGAATAAGCTGAATAAAAACATAAAACAAACCAAGCATAAAAACTTCTACATTGATTCAGGAGACCTTGCTCCGGGGATGATGAGGGGTTTGTGATGAGGAAATGTGAGCAAAGATCTCCTGGAGATCCTGGAAAATGGGGAAACATTGACGAGGTAGATTAATTTATACAAACAATCTTATCTAAGTTGTATGAAAAGTTTAAACTTTAGATATATTCTGTATCTCTAAATAACAAAATGTTTGTTCAACTATTTAAACTAGTCTGAATTTCTCTTATTCTAAATACTCGATCTAAGCCACTATATTTGTCTTAAATGGCTAGAATTCAATAATGAATCCTTTTAAAGCAAAAATTAATGTATCAGGTTTTAATTTTTAATTTTATTGATTTTGAAATCCAGCGTTTTTATAGTTCATTACAAAAATATTCAGAAAAAAAAGACTTTACCGATCGATTTACAGAACAATTATGGTTTAGACTTTCATAAATTAAGTCTGATTTTCTTCTTATAAAGTGTTCTTTCTCTTACTTTAGTCTGAATGCGTGAAGAAGAATATTCTCCTGGTTCAAGATCATCTTCAGACAATAATCTCAGGTATATCAGATGGTGCGTCTTATCAATATAATCGGATTCAAATTGTCGGGTTGGATTTGGTAATCTTCATCTATCTATCCCTATACTTTGGATACAAAGTACTAGGATTTTTAGTTTATCTTTAAGCTTTGGATAAAAATTACCGGGGTTAGCTTGGTTTAACTTTACACTTTGGATAAAAGTTACCGGGGGTTATCTTGGTTTAATTTTACACTTTGGATAAAAGTTACCGGGGGTTATCTTGGATTAATTTTACACTTTGTATAAAAATTACCGGGTGTTAGCTTGGTTTAATTTAACTTTGGATAACAATTACCGGAGTTTAGCTTGGTTTAATTCAATTTGGGATAACAATTACCGGGGGTTAGCTTGGTTTAGCTTTAAACTTTAAAAATTACCGGGGGTTAGCTTGGTTTTTCTTTATAAAAAAGTGCCGGGGGTCTGGTTTCTATCCTTCAATCTATTCTATATCTTATTATCTATCCTATGATCTATCCTATGATCAATCCTATGACCTATCCTTTGACCTACCATATGACCCATTCTATAACCTATCCTATGGTCTATCCTATGATCTATCCTATGATATATCCTATGATCTATCCTATGATATATCCTATGATCTATCCTATAATCTATCCTAAAATCTATCCAATGATCTATTCTATGATCTATCCTATGACCTATCCTTTGACCTATCCTTTGACCTATCCTTTGACCAATCCTTTGACCTATCCTTTGACCTATCATATGACCTATTCTATGACCTATCTAATGGTCTATCTTATGGTCTAACCTATGATCTATCGAATATATCTAGAATATTTCTAGAATATATCTAGAATATATCTAGAATATATCTAGAATATTTCTAGAATATATCTAGAATATTTCTAGAATATTTCTAGAATATATCTGGAATATATCTATAATATATCTAGAATATATCTAGAATATATCTATAATATATCTAGAATATATCTAGAATATATCTATAATATATACTATATCTAGAATATATCTAGAAAAGATCTCTTTAATTTGGATAAGAAGGACCGGGTTTGGACAAATTATCCTTATAGTTTATGTAAAAATTTCCGGGTTTGGTTCGGTTAACATTTCTTTGACAGATATACTTTCATTCTCTGCATCCGTTGAAACCCCTGCACAGATCTACTCAATTTTATTCAAGGCACGTCTAGGCTCATCAATTATTTTATTGAGTTTTTCTGAAACTTATTGTTCTTCCTGAATTCATGATTTTATTAAACATCAGATTTTCAGGACTTCAAACACAATTTATCTATGTAAAGTTGATTGAGTACATTGAAGTTGACAGGGGTGTATATTTTCAGAAATATACCCCTGGGGGGTGGGGTTGTTGTTCATTTGGAGAGGGGGGATGAAAACGTGGACATCAAAGGGAAAGTTTTTTCACACTTTTCGATACTTTTTACCCAAAAATAAATTTATTTTCCACTACAAATCATTTATTTTCTCTTTTTTTTTGCACGCAAGCACTTCTGGGGGAAATTGTTTTCATAAAGGGGGGGGGAATACTTTTTCGAGAAACACCCCTGTATGAAACCCTTTGTATTTAAAACAATAAATTCTGCTAGATTAGATAAAAATCATCATCAGGTTCAAAAAACAAGTCAAGATGAAGATTTTAGGATGTACGAGGATTAGAAGATTTAACAATAAACATGGGAAGTTTAGGAATAAATACAAGTTTTTAGCAAAATTTCTGGGCCAAGCACCGCGGCTAGGTAACCAAATAATTAAACTATATTATCTAAAATAACGACTTTTGTGACATGACTCTCAATGTTCACGAGCATTGATGTCCATCTTAGTTTTCTGTTTTGTTTATATTCATGTTTTTATGTGCTTTCGACGACAAACAAGAGATTTACATGGATTGATATTTGCATTCATGAAAAAGATGTTGGATTAATTTTCGTTCAATATATCATCATCTTGGCAGTTGGAAACAGAGATGGAGGTTTCAGAATCATCTTTAAATAAGAGAAATCTATTTCGGAGAAGAATCCTGTGTTTTTCTGAAACAAGTTTTTGTTCCAAGATACAATATCTCCTTCTATTGTAGTCTTGTTTTAATACAATGAGAGAGTTTAAAGAACCATGGTTGGATGGAATTGAGTCCACCAGGCGGGAATGGAAAGGATGAATACCTTTGAATTTGGACTAGGTCTGATATTATATGGAGTTGACCATGTCTTTAATTATTGATATGTTCATGGGCGCTATTTCCTCAATTCCTCCCATCTCTCACGACCCATTTTTAGTATAGGAGCTTTTAACTCTAGGGAGCTAGACATCTCAATCTAAGAGTTGAAGTTAGAGATCTTTTTTTTAAGATTGGAGCTTGACAGCTCCCTCTAGGGTTGGAGCTCGACAGCTCCCTCTAGGGTTAGAGCTACACAGCTCCTCTAGAGTTGGAGCTAGGGATCTCTCTCTGTAGAGTTGAAGCTAGGGATCTCTCTCTGGGGTTGAAGCTAGGGATCAGTTCCCTCTAGGGTTGGAGCTAGACAGCTCCCTCTAGGGTTGAAGTGGACTGCTACCTCTAGTGTTAGAGATAGACAGTTCCCTCTAGGGTTGGCGCTAGACAGCTCCCTCTAGGGTTAAAGCTAGACTGCTCCCTCTAGGGTTAGAGATAGACAGTTCCCTCTAGGGTTGGAGATGACAGCTCCCTCTAGGGTTAGAGCTACACAGCTCCTCTAGAGTTGGAGCTAGGGATCTCTCTCTGTAGAGTTGAAGCTAGGGATCTCTCTCTGGGGTTGAAGCTAGGGATCTCTCTCTGGGGTTGGAGCTAGGGATCTCTCTGTAGAGTTGAAGCTAGGGATCTCTCTCTGTAGAGTTGAAACTAGGGATCTCTCTCTGGGGTTGAAGCTAGGTATATCTCGCTAGAGTTGAAGCTGGGGATCTCTCTTTAGAGTTGCAGCTTGGGATCTCTCTCTTTAGAGTTAAAGGTAGGGATCTCTCTCTGTATTTGAGTCTGGTGGTCTACCTCAAGAGTATTGGAGTTTGCGAGCTCTACTCCAAACCAATCTAGGAGTTTAATTGAAACCTTAGTTAAACACAGTAATTAAGCAAATACTATAACCTACAACCCCAACCCTAAATGTATACTAGTTTGTATGTTTAGGTTAGATATGGTATTGGGTTGAATTTCAATAAAGGCAACCAACTTGGCATTTTCCTGCATTTTTTCTAATAAAATCAAACATCATATGGCTTAAACGATAAATTAAAAAGCGTCGAAGCTTTAGAAAAAATTTGTAGGGAATAAAAATTATATTATTTCAATGACTGGATGTGATTCTATATCCAATCCATATCTTTCTTCTCTCTCTTCATCCTTATACTATCCAAACAACCCTTCCCTCCCTTCATCCTTATACTATCTATACAATTCCCTTTCATCCCTTCATCCTTATACTATTCATACAATTCCCTTTCATCCCTTCATCCTTATACTATTCATACAATTCCCTTTCATCCCTTCATCCTTATACTATTCATACAATTCCCTTTCATCCCTTCATCCTTATACTATTCATACAATTCCCTTTCATCCCTTCATCCTTATACTATTCATACAATTCCCTTTCATCCCTTCATCCTTATACTATTCATACAATTCCCTTTCATCCCTTCATCCTTATACTATTCATACAATTCCCTTTCATCCCTTCATCCTTATACTATCCATACAATTCCCTTTCATCCCTTCATCCTTATACTATCCATACAATTCCCTTTCATCCCTTCATCCTTATACTATCCATACAATTCCCTTTCATCCCTTCATCCTTATACTATCCATACAATTCCCTTTCATCCCTTCATCCTTATACTATCCATACAATTCCCTTTCATCCCTTCATCCTTATACTATCCATACAATTCCCTTTCATCCCTTCATCCTTATACTATCCATACAATTCCCTTTCATCCCTTCATCCTTATACTATCCATACAATTCCCTTTCATCCCTTCATCCTTATACTATCCATACAATTCCCTTTCATCCCTTCATCCTTATACTATCCATACAACCCTTCCCTCCCTTCATCCTTATACTATCCATACAACCCTTCCCTCCCTTCATCCTAATATTATTCATACAACCCTTCCCTCCCTTCATCCTAATATTATTCATACAACCCTTTCATCCATATCTGAGCCATAAAGTCCTTATCCTATCCATACTGTTCCGTAACATTTTTTTCTTATCGTTTCCGTTCCGGACCCTCCTTATCTGTATCGTTTCTGTACAATCCTTTATCGTTGTTGTGTTATCCTCACCCTTGCCTATATCGTTACTATACCGTCCTTAACCGTATCTATATCATCCTTTTCTCTCTATATATAAAGGTGCTAATATCAGTTTATTTTTTTGGATATCCGATCATCCGAACCACAAGAATATGCTGAGCTTGGTTGAGTGGGTTGACTTTTATAGGGAAAAATAGCTAAAATCGTAATTTAAGACCAAGTACGGGTTAACTTCAGGAGTAACTTTGAATAACCTGGGCATTGGGCAACGCTGGGTTCCCAAGCTAGTTTTCAATAAAAGCTCTTTCTTTTCTGTCCTTGTTTTGTAATAAATTTATTTTGTTGATTTGTACACTTATACTTACTTTGATCACTAAACAGTAAACATGGTTGATACACATTAAACATAATGACTAGTTCACATTATATAAAACGCTAGCACAGTGTGACAATTTTATCTAATGGACCTGGACTGGTTTTTATAGGAAAAGGAATGTTCAGAAATTGAAATTGGTTTCTGTAAGCCTGACGAGGAAAATTGAGAACCTTCACCTAGATCCAGACTGATAAAAAAGTTGCATCTATTTTCAAGACTTTACAATGTCACAACACATTTGGCCTTTGATTTTATTTCACTCATCTCTTACGCTCTTTTGTAGCCATACATGTTAAGGTGGTCTAACAAATTCTTATAAATGTTTGCGTTAGACCTTGCAACCTTTAGATCACTGTGATTTTAAAAAGGCCTATGATTGTATAGTCACTAAACCTAACCTTAGCCAATCCCTTCAAATCAATGAATAGAATATTTATTTTGTTTAAAAAAAAGTTTGATTGGATTATGTTGAAAAGCTTTTCTTAATACACCAGGACTTACCAAGTTATGATTGTCTTGGAAAGAAACTTTTCTAAACTGAGATTAAACCATCTTTATATTTGTTCTAAAACTGAGATTAAACCATCTTTATATTTATTCTAAACTGAGATTAAACCATCTTTATATTTATTCTAAAGCTGAGATTAAACCATCTTGATATTTATTCTAAAGCTGAGATTAAACCATCTTGATATTTATTCTAAAGCTAAGATTAAACCATCTTTATATTTATTCTAAATCTGTGATTAAACCATCTTTTTATTTACTCTAAAGCTGTGATAGAACCATCTTTATATTTACTCTAAAGCTGTGATTAAACCATCTTCATATTTGTTCTTAAGCTGAGATAAACCATTTATATATTTATTAAAAAGCTGTGATTAAACCATCTTTATATGTATTCTAAAGCTGTGATTAAACCATCTTTATATGTATTCTAAAGCTGAGATTAAACCATCTATATATTTATTCTAAAGCTGAGATTAAACCATTTATACATTTATTCTAAAACTGAGATTAAACTATCTTTATATTTATTCTAAAGCTGAGATTAAACCATCTATATATGTATTCTAAAACTGTGATTAAACAATCTTCATATTTATTCTAAAGCTGAGATTAAACCATCTATATATGTATTCTAAAACTGTGATTAAACAATCTATACATTTATTCTAAAGCTGAGATTAAACCATCTTCATATTTATTCTAAAGCTGAGATTAAACCATCTATACATTTATTCTAAACTGAGATTAAACCATCTATACATTTATTCTGAAGCTGAAATTAAACCATCTACACATTTATTCTAAAGCTGAGATTAAACCATCTGTACATTTATTCTAAAACTGAGATTAAACCATCTATACATTTATTCTGAAGCTGTGATTAAACCATCTATACATTTATTCTAAACTGAGATTAAACCATCTATACATTTATTCTAAACTGAGATTAAACCATCTATACATTTATTCTGAAGCTGAGATTAAACCATCTACACATTTATTCTAAAGCTTAGATTAAACCATCTATACATTTATTATAAAACTGAGATTAAGCCATCTTTATATTTATTCTAAAGTATATGAAAGTAACTTCGGTTGAGTTTATTTAACAGTATATGGTAGGGTTTTGGGGGTTTTATTTGATTTTTAGATATGTATCGGTATTAAAACGTTACTTCCTATATCAGAATACATAAATTCTGAACATTTGAGAACTTTCTTAATAAAATATTTGTAATTTTGGTTTACTATTTGAATTATTATTTATCTTCCTGTGTTTGGTGTGTAGTCTAGGAACTAGCGAGGATGCAATGAAAAGTTTGAAAAGTTGACGAGCAATGTTGTCATGGTTCTGCTCTCTAGCCTGAAACCTAAGTTTAAGAATTTGCATAATATGTATATTAAATTATTAAATTTGGAAAACTTGGGTTTTCTTTTATTTTCCAAAGAATGATTGCCTGCAGGGAACTAAAAGTTTTTTCTTCGAAAAACTTTTTAGGATTTTTCCTTATTGGAGAGCTTTGGTATGAAACCGTTCCTTTTGTTCATAGCTTAGATTGGGTTGAAGGAAACCTTTGTTCTCTCCTAACTTGTTTATATCCAGGATACACTAGAGAAGGGGATACGGATACCCTGGGTAGGGATATTGTGATGAACCTAAACGATCTGTGCTCTGGATCTTTACGAATTGAAGAGTGGAAACTAGTTCTCCAGGTTAGTGCTCGACATGAGACTGTTTCCAACCCTTGATCAGGTTTATAAAATAGTTTTCAAGATTTAACTATTCCCAACCCTTGATCAGGTTTATAAACTAGTTCTCTAAATTTACTGTTTCCAAACCTTGATCAGGTTTATAAACTATAGTTCTCTAGATTTACTGTTTCCAACCCTTGATCAGGTTTATAAACTATAGTTCTCTAGATTTACTGTTCCCAACCCTTGATCAGGTTTATAAAGTTTAGTTCTTTAGATTTACTGTTAACAACCCTTGATCAGGTTTGTAAACTAGTTTTTTAGATGAGACTGTTCCCAACCCTTGATCAGGTTTATAAACTATAGTTCTCTAGATTTACTGTTCCCAACCCTTGATCAGGTTTATAAACTAGTTTTTTAGATGTGACTGTTCCTTCCCAACCCTTGATCAGGTTATAAACTAGTTTTTTAGATGAGGCTCTTTCCAACCCTTGATCAGGTTTATAAACTATAGTTCTCTAGATTTACTGTTCCCAACCCTTGATCAGGTTTATAAACTAGTTTTTTAGATGAGACTGTTCCCAACCCTTGATCATTTTTAGTAATAAGTTGAAGAAAATCCCATGATCATTAAAACTTTAAAATGTTTCAACGCCTTGGCCATCGTTCAATTCTAATAACTGCGTTCTGATGTTTTTTTTATAGGATTATCCATTATTTTGAAATAGTTTCGCAAATGTTTAGGTTTGCTGAAGTACTGGACGATTTGTTATCTTTTTGGTGGATTTTTATCTATCTCCTACGGAATGAAAAATAACACTTTATAAAAAACACCGTGTATCTATATTGTTGTTTTAGGTTGTGGCAGATACTATGACATATTTACAAAACTCCGACAATGCTCTTCATGGGTATAGATACCCCTGGACAAACCAAATCAAATCCTTCAAAACAGAATTCTTCAAACTTATCAAGTGTCTACTCAGTGAAGCAAAAAGGTAGGATAATATTAAATTCTTTCTTTCTTATTTTCTAATTTAATTGTTCAGGTTTATATTGAAGGAGAGAATCGGAGATATCCTTGAACTACTCAGGCAATTGATTATTTATTTTCTCGCTTAGGCCATTAATGAAACTTTAGATTAAGGGATTTAATAGGGGTTTGCATTTAATTATATTTCGATCCATCTCTATATCTAGGATCTTGGATCTTGGACACTTAAAGGGACTGTCAGTGTTATTTCAAGTGATCCTCCATGCTAAAGATGACAATGACCGATTTACAACGATACCTTACCAATTTAATCTAATCAAAGATACCGGTTTTTTTTCTGACTCAGAAAGTGTTTATTTCTGCGAGTCTCTCCATTGATTCTTATAAACAAGAAATACAGTTTAAAGAAACAAAAACATTGATAATATTCACTATGGTATTAAGGAAAATGTTTTTTTTATATTTCATTTTATTTTTCCTATCTGGATGAGTTATTGTCTAAATGTGAAGTTTTTTGTCTAAAAATCTACTTTGTCTATTTAATTTCCTATCTATCAATTGTTATATCTGTCAAATGTCCTGTATATGAAATGCCTGTACAATGAAATGTCCTATCTATTAAATGTCCTAGCTATAAAATGTCCTATGTATGAAATGTCCTGTATTTGTAATTTCCATTTAAGAAAGATCCTTCATAAAATGTCCTAACACTACAAAAGACAATTTCCAACCCTTTCTATAAAATTTTAACCTAAATAGAATGGCCTTTTCCTTTTGTGGTGTTTCATCCGGTAGCGTTTAAAAATGTGTAGCGGTTTATTTCCGTCGGAACGAAAAAAAATTATTCAACATTTTGTTAAAATGATCAAAACATGAAGAAGAACCAGTCTTATTATGGGAAGAGAACTGGAGATATCTAACTCCAGTAATTTCTCCTTCCATCCTTACGGAGAAACTCAGATTTCAAAGATAAATCTGAAACAGGTAAACTGTTTTTAGCAAATTATCTTTTAATGTTTTATCAAAGCTCAATCCAAAATTGTATAAAGTCATTCTAACAGAATTGTTCAGTATTCCCTCTATTTCTCACTTCTTCCTACTCGTCAGTTTATGTTATAAAATTAAATCTACGCGAGTTTTAAGATTTCATTTTTTTTGACATTTTCTAAAAAATCCAAAAAAAATTAACAATTTTTTTTACCACCTCTTGACAAAAATTACTGATCCCCGATTGTTTCGCCAATTATTATTTTTGTGAACCGTTTTATGATGCTTATTTGTTCCTTGGTTAGGATAAAAAGTAAAATAATATCCCGCTCTGCGAAATTTACTTAAACAATTGAAAGATTCTATTCCAAAAATTTCTTTCCCTTGGATTCCCTTGGGTCTTAGGATATCCAATTAATGTAATTGTAAAATTACCAAAACATTTATAAAGTAATAAATAATTAAAATTGATCTCAAATCTCAGAAAACAGAACATGTGGCCGTATTTATTTTCTTTCTATTTTTCTTCAAAAGTGCATATTTTCCAAAATTTTATTTTGACAGAACTGTCAATAAGCTGTTTATAAAACTAATCTTATTTTACTAGGTTAAGAATGATACAACTTTGCTGGGAGCGAACACAAGTTCTAACTGGGAAATTAATGATTCTTTTAAATCAGGAATCCAGGTTTATCTTTCTCCAAACCTAACTCGAAACTCCAACATTAAGGACGAAGTGTTTATCGTTAGTGTAATATTCATGGAGCAACTGCATCTGACGGTTCGGGAATATCTTAACTCCGGGCACAGAATTTCTGCATACGAGATAAATTCCCATCTTATAACCATTGCATTGGAATCCGAGAACAGGATAAGAAAATCAGAGTTTACCTACAATCCTGTTGATACCATATCCATTGAGGAGGATTTTATCATTTCTATACAATTTACTTATCTCAACAGTTCTTTCAACCAAACTCTGAGAAATGTTAAATGCGGCGAAATTCCTGGAGATTCTCACAGAACTTTACTTAATCTTAAACCTACGGAGAACTGTAAGCTGAAATACACGAATAGGACGGGGTTGATGATCCCTACCTGTGAATGCAGCAGGACGGGAACCTTTGGTCTGCTGGTGAGTCGTCCTGCCCGGGAGTGGGACGGGATCAGAGTGAACGGAGTATCTAAACCCGTTGTATACGGTTGTTTAACCAGTTTTATCCTCTCGGTTTTAACTTGGGGACTCCTGATCAAATCCTACCTGGAGAACTCTAATAAACTAATCACTATTCTTAAGGTAATGTTTTCCTATCATGGTAGTTTATCATGATCTAATCTGTTTTTCTCTAGGTAGTGACAACATGCGGAGTAATAATGTCAGATATGATTTTTATGATAACTCTGAACCGTTTCCTTCCGACGGAATGGAACCACTACACTTCAGCCGGGTTACAGATCAGTACACTGACAAGTCTATCTGCTCAGCTCGGTATATCAACTCTAATCCTTCTACAGCATAGACGTATTCAACACTCTAGGAACAAAACTAGATTATTAATAGAACTATACACAGAAATCATCGATATATATATATATTGGTCGGTTTATTTACTCAATATAATTTTTGACTAGTTTGTGTTTAAGGCTCTCGTATATTCTGGTGTTCCTCGTTTCTGCATGTTCTCCTTCTATCATCATCGGAATACTCTCCATCGGATGTGGATTCAATGATTCTAAGTATGGAGGGTGGTGGCTCAACATTGGAGGTTTCCATTTTATCAGATTTATCGCGATTATGTCGGTGTTCCTTGCCTTTCTTCTCCTAGTCCTTGGTGTAACCTGGATTACTCTGTCCCGGGAGCTAAACACGTCAAGCCTTGAATCTAAAATGACGATCACAGTGAATCGCAGTCTCGGAACCTTGAAACGTGTTTTCCTCATCACACTTCTCCTTATCCTCAACACTATTCTCAGTATCATCTACTGCAACTCAGCAGGAGCAGACTCTATTGCAGAATATACTTTTGGGATATCCAGTGCTTCAGTAGGTAGGTCTAGCAGGATATCCAGTATTCAGTAGGTAGGTCTAACAGGATAACTAGTGGTCCAGTAGGTAGGTGTAGAAGGATATCTAGTGGTTCAGTAGGTAGGTCTAGCAAGATATCTAATGGTTCAGTAGGTAGGTCAATACGGATATCTATTAGTTCAATAGGTAAGAATTGCGGGATATCTAATGGTTCAGTAGGTAGGTCTAGCAGGATATCTAGTGGTTCAGTAGGTAGTTCTAGATACCGGTTTTTTTTCTGACTCAGAAAGTGTTTATTTCTGTGAGTCTCTCCGTTGATTCTTATAAACAAGAAATACAGTTTAAAGAAACAAAAACATTGATAATATTCACTATGGTATTANTCCATTGGTTCAGTAGGTAGGTCTAGCAGGATATCTAGTGGTTCAGTAGGTAGGTCTAGCAGGATATCTAGTAGTGCAGTGTCCGTGCAACTTTTTAAGTCACTGATATTATTAAATGCCCTGAACCTTAAATATTTCTAAATATGATCATGATCAGGATGTTTCCTGTTGTTCTGCTATATTCTCCGTAGTGAATCCTATATCATGGTGTGGTGTGGGGATAAGGATGCTTGGACAGAAATGAAACATGTTGTACAGGATAAAAGTAGAAATACTGGCAGTTTTAGTGATAGCGGAGCAAGTAGGATCACTAGCTCATCAGCTCAACCTAGTAGGATAAAAAGCTCAACAGCTCAGCCAAGTAGACTAATCAGCTCATCAGCTCAACCTAGCAGACTAATCAGCTCATCGGTGAAATCTAATAACAAAGAATCTTTCAGAGCAAGCGTTACTTTTCCAGGTAAAGAAATATTGTAAGAAATAGATTTAATTCAGTTTTTAATTCTAAAGATTAAGCTAAAATTGTGTTTTGAATACGCATTACTTTCATGGTTTATCATGTTTAAAGGGACTGATGGCGTAATTTCATGGTTTATCATGCTTAAAGGGACTGAAGGCGTAATTTCATGTTTATCATGTTATCATGTTTATCATGTTTATCATGTTATCATGTTTATCATGTTTAAAGGGACTGATGGCGTAATTTCATGTGACTATCCTATTATAAAGGGACCGTGTCCGATTCATAACGGTACCCTTCAAATCTTTTTCTAATAAAATATAAGATATTCATCTTGTTCTCTTTAAAATTGATTATTTGTAATTATGATTTCTCTCTTAATAATCAACATGGCACATATCTGGTTCTACTGAGAGAGTAGATTTAAGTATTTTCCACATTAATGAACAAAGATAGATTTAAATGATAACGTTGTCAACCGTCTTTATTTGAAATTACAAGGAAAGTTCCTTTTCAAGGTTGTTAAATGAATGATGGGCCTGGATGTTTAGAAGAAATGGAGGATTTACCTTTATCCGTCCTGAGTAAACTAAGATATTTGTTTTATATTTATATTCTGTCCAGGGATTAGAGAACCTAATAAAGAAGAAAACAACCAGATCTGTTCTAAACTGTATCCACTCACTCCCATCGAGCCTACTCCAGGACTCCAGGATACAAACAAATCAGAGACTAAACACCCACCTAGAGCTAGATGTTATATCAAGGATGATAATATATCCAGATCTCTGTCAAACCCACCTGAACCCTTGTCCCAGCTGCTGGGACGTGTATCCAAACAGCCCAGATCTTTTCTCCCGGATGAAGGAAGAAAGGTGGGACAGTATGGCTCCAGGTACTCATCTATTATCTTCCGTACTTTTTATATCTTCTTGGAGGAAAATTTGATAATATGAAGATATATCAGGATCAAGATTGTCTCACGCTTTCCTGACTTCAATCCATTTTAATAAGGAATTATTATCCAGCTTGCTTACACGGCAAGGATGAAAATTCTTCTTGCTAAAATGAAGTATGGAAAACCTGATTTAAGGATTAGATCACAGACTACACAGACTGCTTATCTCCTTTCACAGGGTGGGCTACGTAGGTCTAAGTTGACCCGGCACGACATACTACGTTTTTACGATAGGTTTTTAGAGTGCCATCTCACGGCCACTTGTTGAACATAATACCTAATCAGGGGTTAAGTTGTACGACTTTTAAAGAAATACTCCAATCTTAAACATGAAACATAACATTTATGAATTCAGTCTTTTTTGAAGATTTTGTGTTTTATATCCAAAGGATCCTTAAATATCCCTGAATGCAGATGTTTGCTGATTGGTCGTGTACAGTACTTGTACACAATAGAACATGCTGTGGAAAATATTGCATATTTTAGCTGATTAATCGATCTCTGTAACTCTCTTATCTCTGGTTTAGATTGTATTCCTGAAAATAGGATTTATCTTTGTACAAACTAACTTTACGTATTAAAAAGTTTATTATTTACTTATAGGCCTATTATTTTGATTTATTATCTTCGCCTAGATTTGCACTAAGCTTTCTAAAATAGTTGAGAAGGAGGGTTGGGGTTGAGGAACTGATTTTTATTAAAAGATATAAGCCCCCAAGCCATGTTATACAAATGAATCGGCCTGTTTAACCGTCTTCAGCACTAAAGATTTCCCAAGATTATGACAGCAGAAAGACGACTTGAAGGTCGTCCTTGACCTTTGTAAATATTTTGTTATTCATTCGTCAACCTACATTTCAATGTATCTATTGTTTTAAAAATAATTACAAAATTCATTGAAATTTCTAAATGTGGTCTGCTTGTTTTGTACCGTCAATATTACCCAGAGATTCTAAGAATTTCGTTTAGATTTTAATTTATTAAATAAAACCAAAACTGCTGAAATCTGAACAAAATGCTTCATATCTCCGGTAATATTGAAAGCATAACAAAGGCAGACCACATTTTGGGAATGACAGGACTATTGGTTTTTGTAATTATTACGATGTTATAGGCACTTTCCTAAAGGATTTTTTCTAAGTGGCAACTTGCCAAGGTTAAGTGGCAACTTTCCAAACGTGCAATTTCCCAGGCGGCAACTTCCCAAGTCTGTCCGCTTGGGAAATTGTCACTTAGGAAGTCGCCCTTGGAATAGTGCCTTTGGGAAAGTACCTAACACCATTTTTTTACTTCTAACGTTAGGTTTACAAATAAATGTCGCAAAATAATTTCATAAATCAAAGACGATCTTCAAGTTGTTTTGTTACCATCATGTTACACCTTGCATGAATTTTTCCTGTCTGGAAAATAATAATAAATAAGTAAATAGAGAAAACGCTCACCCATCAATTCCGAGAAATTGAAATCAAATCTTAATATGATTCAGTTTTCACAGAAACGCTTTGTCATTTCTTAGTAAAATTGTTTTAGGTCTTTATTTATATGCTTTGAGATAAAAGCCCGAGGTCCTAATCTCAGCTTCCAACTTTTCTCGGAAATATTTAAAACATTGACAAGAAATTATGTTCAATATTAACAGGGGTAAAGATGAGTCACCGGAGCAGGGAACTTTTGTGATGAATATCCATAACCTTGATTGCTTGATATCTATATCTGCAGTGGACACTTTTGAATTTTACGAAGAATCTGCGTGATCTCTTGATTTTGAACATCTCTACTTTCTCTAAAGATTAAGCTAATCTGAAGATTAAAAGAAGATCGTGATCAATGCTTGATCTCGATATCGACAATTTAAAAATTACCATCTCAGGATTTTTCTTTTTGGTAAACTTGCGGATTTTTATATATCACATATTTGCCAGATCTTCACATTTGATGTGAACTTTTTACGGCAATTTTTTAATGAAAAGTAACTCAAAATACCCACAATGCTTATACTTATAAATACTTATAAATGGACACGAACCAAATTTAAAGAGTTTTAGCTACGGCGCTATGCTATCTACTACTGGTTCAAATTTGAACCAACGATTCAAAGTTAAAGTTAAGGAAGGATTCTCTGGTAACCGTTAAGCTTAAATCCCATATTAATTCAATAATTTGTGTGAAGGAGGTCAACTATCAGCAGTAATATGACGTTGACCAACTCTACAGATGTATCGGAGTATGTACAACAAGAAACCAATCCAGTAAAACCAGACTTCTTCCTACACAACCTTAATCAGACTTCGGAGCTAGCTTCGGATTACTCCAAGATAAGGTTCTCTCCAGATACCTATGCAACTATGTCTCCGAGCTCTCCAATACCAGAGGTAAGGAAAACATATATTTATTATTATAATTTATTTTAAAAGGGACTGTGTAACTTAAAAGGATCCTCCAAACAAAGATAATGCCCGATTCACAACGGGTCCCTTAAAAACGTTGTCAGATCACGTTGTAAATTAGATGTTTATGTTTTTAATTTATAAAACTGATAATTTTTAATATTGAATTCTCTACAAAACTGACTTTTGCATTTCTACTACAGGAAACAATGTAATATTATCAGATTTAAACACTTAAAAACTTAGAAAATGGCAATGTGTTCCACATTATTGATAAGATGAAAGTTTGAAGAGTACCGTTGCGAATCCGGCATTGCTATCTTTGTTTGAAGGTCACTTGAAACTACGTAATACGCTAAAATAATTAATCAAGGAGTTTGAGGAAAGAATCTGGAAAGATGAAGACGACCTAAATCTGGAAATTTTCTCCAACTATATAAATACAGAGGGCTACAATGAACACAGGTTTGAAAATCTTTTTCATATTTTCAAACAAGTTTCGAATATTACAAGTTTAAACTAAAGAGTGATGATGAATCAAAAAGCCAAATTAAAAAAGGTATTTTTTTATATCTAATAAGCATTCATTGTATTCCATTTTTTGTTAATGCAGCTACCTTGAATTCATACTTCGTCATTTTTATTGTCATTTCATCATAAAAAATGAGTGATAGCCAAAAATTAAGAAAGTGTTGTACGATAAATTTATCTCTTTTGTTCGATCGAAGCCATGTTTATGTAAATCGGATGTTTCTGTCGTCATAGTTAATAAACCACAGATGGTAGAAATTTAGTTTGTGATAACCTGCATTCGATATTCAGTGAACAAACTTTTAAGTTGTGGTTTAAAGGGACTGTAAGCGTAATTTCAAGTGACCCTCCATGCAAAGAGGAAAATGTCCAATTCACAATGGTACCCTTGAAACCTTTGACTCTCCATCGAGATGAGAGGTCTTTCTTTTTAAACATATCGAAACCCGCTTGAGTGTCTCTAAAACGTGTACAGTCTGAACTAAAACTGCTGATCTATTACTTGCCTAGATCGACTTTTTTACGTTAACACCGTTTTCGCCGTAAGGGGATCCAGTAATATAGTAAATATCACATTATTTTTCCGGTAGCGTAATGTGCTCATTTATTTATCTTTTGATTATGCTTGTGAGTATTCATAAACCATCACTTTAAATCTTGATTTTTAGGCGAAGATCTGCTCTACTGGAGTCCAGGTTTAATTCTTCGAAAGATCAGAATCCTGGTTTAGTTACTCCAACTAGGTTAGAACACCGTGGGAACTGTTTACTAGACAACCCAGAGCTAATCAACGATGGTCTTAATGAGAGTGAAAACCAGGTTTCAAGTCAATCCAAACCTATTCCTGTAACCTATATCTTCGCAGAGTTGGGATCAATCTCTCCAAAGAAAAAGTTTGATGAGAACTTTGTGAAGCGGAGTTTTACTCCGAATGCTACACTTTCTCATCAGGATGCGTCTCTTAATTGCAAGCTGAAGTCGGAGTGGAGAAGTTTGGGAGAGATACGAGATATGGCAGGATTTTCAGGTTAGTATCGGGTCAACTTTTTATACTTTATCTTGCCTGATGCTGAAAGTTCTGAGGCGGGATTTGAAAGAGTAAATATATCTGTCAAATAGAGTTTACTTTTCGGGGTTTATAGGAAATTATGTTTTCACTGAATCGGAATATCTCTTAAAAATTGCCCCTGTCTGTGATTATCTGTATATAAAGACTGCCCATGTATTCAGGCACCGAGATGTGCAACGGAGGAGAAAGTTTAAACTCCGTCTTCTCTGAGGATATTACAGAAGGATAAGGGTAAAGATATATATCTATCTATATAGAATCAATGATGAATGCATATTTGTAAAATTTTTATGATTAAATCTAAAGAAAGAAACCGAATGTTTAAAACTATGTCAATCCTATATCCTGCAACTTACAAATCGCTTTCTCACTGTCAATTTTTTTGTGCTTTGTTTGGAAATTTGTTGTAATTTGCATTTATTCAATATAAAACTTATTAAAGAAGACACTTTGCTAATGCAATTGAATATAATAATCTAAGCAATGTCATTTTTCACCAGTTTTTATGTCGTTTTTTAACATTTATAGATCTCGATGTGTAAATCAAAATCTGGTAGCTATGTACGTGTTCAGTTGTACTTGCAATGTAATTTCTGGTATCTTGTCTTGAATTGAAACCAGAGTTTCAGAAACAATAATCTTGAATTAGTGTTTATATGAAATTTTATACTTTTACAGTGCAAAATGGGGGTCAATAACCCAGAATTTTTTGTTTTTCGTATTATTAAAAACATAACTCCGGAAATAGTTTTTTTTTGGAAAATTGTTCTCAAAAATATGTTTTTGTTTTATTTCTTATTAATCTTTTTTATCTATTTATTTATTTATTTATTGTTAATTAGTTGTTTGTTTGTTGTATATATATATAATGATGCCGAGCCTGAATAGTATAAATCGGAAATTAATTTTACAATTTATTTACATCAATACATGATGAACTTTATACCTTGCATTTCCTGTATCTTTTGAATTTCTTAATAAACTGTTTTGTGAAATAAAATTTTAGAAAAATGTTCTTCCAGGTTTTTCAGATTTAGGAAGCTTAACAGAGTTATATAACTAGATAGAGAACCATAGGAATTTGTTTAAATGTTTCTTTGTCAATAGGACAGTTCAGATTTAAAAAATGATTGAAGTTCAGAAATGTCTCCTGGAAATATTCTAATGTTGGTGCCATTTTGACAGTAATGAAAATTGTGCATCAACTTTGAGACCGAACCGGCTTTAAACTGCCAGCAGGCCTTCAGCATTGTGGTGCCATTAATACGAAGATTTAAAGGGAATGACTAGTCTGAGTAGTTATACATGATAGGTGAGTCGAAAGTGCAGTATTGTAGAGAAAAACAGTTGATACCGGTGAGACATACTTACGGTTTACAATTTTTTAATAATTGCTTCGCAGTATTTTACAATACTTCACCAGTTGTTTCAGTCAGCAGAAGAAACGTTTTTTACAATTATTTACCCGGACAGAACATTAGTTTTAGTTTCCATAAACGAATTCAAAAACCTTATCCTTATAGAAACCTAATAATTCCTAGAATTGGGTGTTATCTAACACTAACACAATGCTAGGTTTGTCTAATATGGGTTTAAAGAACTGATATTATGGTGAAAAGTTTTTTGCGATTTAAATCCGGTCTGATGGAAACCAACAAGGTAATTTCTGAAAGATTTAAATCTTTGTCAAGATGTGAAAGCATCTAACCGTATACACAGAGAAAAGTAAATATAAGTAGATAGCTAAATGTATTTTATAGACCTGTTTTTTTATTTTTCAATATTTTTACAGCAAGACAATTTGTAAACTGAAAAATATTTGTCTTTTGAGTATGAGAGTTTAAACAGGGTGTCTCAATAAACATGAGGATTAAGAGACAAATATGAGATAGAAAAAGCGTTATACTACCTAATTCCGATGTTCATAATAAAGTGACGTCTGCTAGAGAATATTTTTATTTTAAAAGTGGTAAAATGCTGTTTTTTTATTCTTCAAGACGTTGTATCAAGATAAATAGTTGAAGATGATTGGAACATTTGTACTTTGTTTGTACTGTACTGTACTGTACTGTACTGTACTTTGTTTTACACAGAACTTTCTCATTTTAATAGTCAAAACCATGATCAGCTACGGGTGGAAGGGGGAAATGTGTTACCAAGATTTGGATTTGGATAAAAAATGAACAATGAGGAACCATTTTCATGACTAAAAATAAATATTAAATAAAGATATTACATATATTTTAATTATAACAGTTAATTTTTATTTTTTCAACCGATACATGACGTCTGTAGTTTATTGAAGAACTTTTTAAATTTTATGTCGTCGTTATTTAATTATTTAAAAAACTAATTCTGAAAACGTATCTTATTCTGTTTTTTAGCTTTATGATTGAGATAGATTGAGATAGCGCCCTACTGTACGCCCACTGTGCATCCTGTACATAAAACTTTCAAACGTCGCATACCGGCTTGTAAGACACCGGTACGCGGCAACCCTGCACCCTCTACCTACCTGATCCGTGACAATTTCATGGCACTTTATCGAGATATATGGACAAGGAATTTGGCGCTTTATCAATATTTGCTCTTTAAGTCATTTGATATTTATATCTTATACCTTGTGCAGCCAACTAATCTACATATTCTAACTGTTTCCAGTCGTATGTGCGTTGTCCCTCTTATAAAATGAATAAAATAACCCTAAATGGCAGGGGTCAAGCGAGTCAAGCCCTATCTGATGTTTCATGGATCAAATAGCATTTAGAGCAAATTATGTACGTAGAGAAAATGCTGGAGGGCAAACGCATTATGATCTATGAGAAAGCAAAAGATCAACGCCATGAAGCAGGGGCGGATACAGGATTTAAGTGAGGGGGGGGGGGGGCAAGATTTTTTAGGAACAAAAAAATTAATAATTAGGAACAAAAATTTTTTTTGACTTAAAAGACTCAAAAAGAGTCAAAATTAATGACTAAAGACTAAAAAACTAGATTTTTAAATTTTAGGAACAAAATCAAAGGATTAGAACAGGAATTTAGGAACTATTAAAAGATTGTTCAGGAATTAGGAACAGAAATAAAGGATTAGGACAGGAATTTAGGAACAATTAAAAGATTGTTCAGGAATTAGGAAAAAATTAAAGGATTCAGACAGGGATTTAGGAACAATTAAAAGATTGTTCAGGAATTAGGAACAAAAATAATGGATTAGGACAGGGATTTAAGGTGGGTCGGACACAGTATTAGGAACAGGAACAATAATAGGAGCATTAGCAATTTAAGAACAAAAAGAAATTACTAGTTATACTTAAATGCATGAAAATTAGGAACAATATTACAATTTTGATAAATGAGTATTAATTAAGGAACATTACTTATAGTTATGAACAATTTTATAACTTAAGTCTAGTTTCTTACAAATTTCTAATTCTAAATTTATCGCTAACAATAACATTTATCAAAATGGGAACATTTTATGCCTCGAAATCTCAGGGGGGGGCAAATGTCCCCCGCCCCCCCCTGCATCCGCCCCTGCCATGAAGCAAATGCTACAGTGAAAACCTGAAAATTGTTGAATAAGCATAAAAGCAATCATCAATTTTGTCACTAAGCAAATAGTTTCACTATTGTAGCTTAAAATTTAAAAATCCCTTAGAAATAAATCTGTGTTAGTGATGCACTGGATGCACATTGGACATTGAGTACTTAAAATCAGAACTCTGGTCTAAAAGTCGTCTTCCTTTTCCACAGTTTTCTGGTTCTCATTGTAAATGTGTATATGATTACATACAAGAACAAAATAAACAATATGTAATAAGTATGCAACATCCCCTTGCAGTGTTTCTTTTTAACCTGGTACAGACGAAGAAGTTCTTCAGCAAAGAACTATATCTAAATCACGGTTGACTATAAAATCAATTTGAATTCGGTGATTGGTTTCAACTTTGATGGCGCGGCCAGACTTTTTAAAGTACTCGGCCTATCACAGGCTTTTTTGACCTACTCCACGATCTTAGTTTAGTGTGAAGTATTCTCAACAACCATTCAGGTTTTCTTTTTCATTTAAGATCCCACAACCGGTATTAGGAACTAACATTTGGGCTGTGGTTTAGAATAAGTTGATCACAGTCCTGGGTCCAATAATATAATTAGATTGGGGAATAAAGGACAATTCATGCAAACATCTTAAACAGAAATAAATATTAAACCTTAAAAATATTTATATTATCGAGCAAGATATTGATTGTAAAAATATGATTTTATCTTGGTAGTTTGAGATTATTTTGTATGATTAATCTTAAAACTTAATTACATGTTGCTCTTTTTCTGGTTGCATGAATGGCCCTGGATTAATGTAGTTTCTGGTTTAGTTAAGAATGTTTAGTAAATATTATACTAGTATTACAAGTGCTATTATTACCACGACTTCTCATTACATTTCACTCTTTATAATCAGTTTTAGAAATAAATTAGAGTTTGTTGCAAGAATGCTGTTTTTTTTCAGCCATTGTGAAATTATAAATTAGTCCGTTTATAAAAGTATGTATATGTATTTAGTGAAATAATAAATCCGTCCGTTTAAAAAAGTATGTATATGTATTTAGTGAAATAATAAATCAGCCCGTTTATAAAAGTATGTTTATGTATTTATTGAAATAATAAATCAGCCCGTTTATAAAAGTATGTATATGTATTTAATGAAATAATAAATCAGCCCGTTTATAAAAGTATGTATATGTATTTAGTGAAATAATAAATCAGCCCGTTTATAAAAGTATGTATATGTATTTAGTGAAATAATAAATCAGCCTGTTTATAAAAGTATGTATATGTATTTGGTGAAATAATAAATCAGCCCGTTTATAAAAGTATATATATGTATTTAGTGAAATAATAAAAAAGCCCGTTTATAAAAGAATGTATATGTATTTAGTGAAATAATAAATCAGCCCGTTTATAAAAGTATGTATCTGTATTTAGTGAAATAATAAATCAGCCCCTATATAAAAGTATGTATATGTATATAGTGAAATAATAAATTAGCCCGTTTATAAAAGTATGTATAAGTATTTAGTGAAATAATTAATCAGCCCGTTTAAAAAAGTATGTATATATGTATTTAGTGAAATAATAAATAAGTTCGTTTATAAAAGTATGTATAAGTATTTAGTGAAATGATAAATCAGTCCGTTTATAAAAGTATGTATATGTATTTAGTGAAATAATAAATCAGCCCGTTTATAAAAGAATGTATATGTATATAGTGAAATAATAAATCAGTCCGTTTATAAAAGTATGTATATGCATATAGTGAAATAATAAATCAGCCCGTTTATAAAAGTATATATATATATTCATCGTCATTTTTAATGTTTAAGAAAAATGTCCCGAAAAAGATCTGGTGTCAAATATAATTCTTAAGATTTTCTTCCGACTACACTGTTACACACTGTTGCTTAATTCAGGCTTTATCCCTTTCCACCGAAAAGGGTTCCGGAGCAAACGGAATCAAGACCAGAGGATACCCGGGGCATAAGGGATATCCGGAGTTGAAGGTGACCAGAGTATAAGGGATTCAGGGAAGACGAGATCTTAAGCAAAGGGGGTTCGGAGTTAAGGTGACTTGAGTAAAAGGAATTCAGGGCAGAAGGGATCTAGATTAGATAAAAACTATAGGTTGGATTTGGATCCTGAACTATATATATTCAAAACAGCAAAACCATAAGCAGCAAGGATCTATTGAAAGTACGATTTAAGTTTAACAGTATTTAAGTAGTTTAGACCTAGTTTCTTTGTTTATAAGGTTTACAAGGTTTTCTTTACAGACCTTACAATCCTTCATACTAAAATCTGATATCCTGGCACTAGACTCAGTATTTGGAACTAGTTAACGATAAGAAAGGTATGAAATAAAAGAAAGAAAGAGAAAGAAATCAAAAAGACAGAACGCAAGGGGAATAAAAGGGATTGCATTTTATCTTAAATACAGTGAAACCCTTAATAACGAATACATCGAAAGAATTCATCAAATGTCGAATTCTTCACATTCTGCTAATGGAATGTTGCAGATATTTAATTTTTTAATTAAATGATTATATGGAACTCTTTAAAACTGTTCCTGCATATTCATGGCTGTTTATTTATTTTCGCAAATACTGAAATTTACTTAATATAGTATAAAACTCATTGAAAAATTGTCAACTTCCGATGCATTCGTTATTAAGGGTTTCACTGTATGTTAGTATGTGGTTAGAGAAGGTTGGTTCAGGGTATTGGTTTAAATTACAAAAGTCTGAACAAGAAAGAATTCTAAAACCTTGATTCGTATTAAAAGTTTGTTCAAGGCTCCTGCACACTTTAATTTGTTTAAACTAAGTAAAGGATAATTTAGGTATGGAGGGACCAGGGGAAGGATCAGGGCTGATATCGGAGAAAAATGAAGGAAATCCTTCTTCAGTATCCCCTGCATCTGGAGAAACCTCCTCAGTTACTTTTCAACCCTCGACGTATGCATCAAGTAGGGTTGAGATTAGATTATCTTCAGCTGAGAACTATTGTATCCCGGAGCAGGGTTTCATAGATCGAAACCTTCTCTCTCCTGACGATGCTCGGATTTCGAACTCGTTAGGTTCTCCTAGACTTAGGAAGAAAAGAGTTACTTTTGATAACAAGGTAACAAAATTTGGATTTCTCATTTCTTTTTTATAAATTTTAATTTTTTAAATCTTTTTTTAAAAATTGAGGAGGTTTAAATAGACTGAAATTTGGTATTGATAATAATATTTACATTTACTTTTCAAACCGTGGTGTTAAAACTATAATCTCTTATAATAAAGTGGGACTTAAAGCATGAGTAAATGATGTAAGTTTAAAGGAAGAGGTAGCAAAAAATAAAAAAAGATGAATAACTTGCCTGTTCCCGAGCTTCGCCAGAGAACCCCCGGTTTCCAACTGCATATTACGAAGCTTCAGAAGACAGTTTATTCAAAGTTTTCTTACAGTTCCTCCTTCACCCTCTCGGATTTTTCAAAGCTTCCCCTTTTACACAATGAATATTGTTCTAGAACAATCTGGGTACACATTCATTGACAAACTTGTTTTTTATTCTTTTTAAACTTATATTTTCTTTTTAAATCTGTTGTTTTCAGAGCTAGATCAAATATTCTGTTTTCTGGCCTTAAATCCCAGTTCTCGAAGAATTCTTTTTTATAAAAAACGAAAGATTTTTTATATTTTCAAATTTTTTTGAGAATTAAAATAGTTTTAATATTTTTTGTTTCAAATTTTATTCCATTTTTAAGATTTAATCGATGGATTTAAAGTCAATACGGTTCCAACCACTTAGGTTAAAGTAAAAAAAGAATAATTAAAAAGAACTAGTTTCAGTTTATTTGCAAAAATATAAAAGGAAATTTAAGAATTCTGTAAAACACACCAAAAAATTTCATTTTGTGAACTTTGACCCAGCGTAAAAGAAGCTCGTTTTCTTTATAAACCTTGATGAAAAATCTACAAAACCCAATCATAACTCCTTCAGATTGATACAAATGATTAATGGAGAGCATAGATGGAAGGATGAATTGATGAATGAATTGAATATGGAAGTTTCTGTTTGATTATTGTTAATAATTCATGTTTTATTTGAAGAACTGTGCCAGAGAACCGGAAAATAATATGAATGGAGGATCTGATAAACCTAGAGATCTAAACCAGGCTGATCCAACCGAAACTACAAACAATATTTTACTCTCCGGAGATATTTCTAAACCCCGTCCTAGACCTCAGATTTCCAGCAGCGACGTCAAGTGCATGATGGCGAATTCCTTTGATCGTCCTGTCCAAGAGAACCAGCCCCTGAACCATGTTTCAAGAAAAAATAAAACTTTGAACCCGATTACAAAGAAAAGTTTATCCATGGACCAGATTTATAGAAAAAATCAAAACCTTAACCCGGATTCTAAAAAACATTTATACGTGAACCCGGATACAAAGAAATATCCAAACCTAAACCCGGAGTCAAAGAAGCCTCCAAACTCGAACCCGGATACAAAGAAGAATTTAAACCTGGAGCAGGCTCCGAGGAAATATTTATCCCTGGATCAGATTCCACGTAGATATTCAACCCTGGACCAGACAAGGAAGCAACTTACCTTGAGGATTAGAAAAAACAGGTTCTTTAAAATGTTTTTTTTTGTGCCTTCAATCTGAGGTCTCACAGCCTGAAATGTGTAGATCTGACCGGAAAACAGGATAATAATTCTCCGCTTCCTTTTCTTTTAATCTTAAAATATGTCGCTAAGGATTTTTAAATTTTAATTCAGTTTTTTCTAAAAATGTGTTCTGAAGTCAGAAGTTTTGTGTTTTGAACCAACACGGAGTGAAAGGACTAATAGAGTTAATTTTTTACTATATCCCGTGGTAATCGTAATTTGAGGGGATAACTGAATGAAAGGCATCAAGCATTGATCCTCAAATTTAAAAATGTCTAAATTGGATATCGAGATCAAGCGTTTGAGATAAACGATTCTTCACACAAAAGATCCCATCTCTGACCATTTTGATTTACAATTAAAAGCAGAGTTTTCTGGTTATTCAGGTTAAATGTGTGAATATTATTTTAGAATAGAGAAACCTCCACTTAGAGGTTCTCGTGATCCAACCCATCCCAACAACAGGAATACAATCCGATATTCATATATATATATATCAATTATAGTATTTTAAACAAACAGCAATTAGCTCCGTTAAGTGATTAGCGGTGAAAAGTTCTGGTTTAATTACAGGGATTATGGTTTGTTTACAGTGATTGCATGAACCCGGAGTAATCATTAATTAAAGGAACCTTCTCGTGAAAAATAAACAAGATTATTTGCTACCCTTCACTAAACAAACATTTTGTAAAGGAGTTAATCCATTCATCAACTTTAATACTGTACTATACACTTTAATCCTTTACTAAACACTTTAATCCTTTACTATCCACTTTAATCCTTTACTATTTACTTTTTCGCTTTTCAAACTACATTGATCGTCTTTATCCCTGTAACTCGTCCATTTATTTTCTAGACTTAATACTACTAAATTGAGGATATAAGTCTGTAAGATCATCTATTTTTATTCAAATCTAATATCTAATCTAGAATTTGCATTCGCACCAGAATATTTGATTCTAGTCTTAGCAGTTTGAAAAGAGAAGAGAAGAAAAAAGAGAAAATGCAGAAAGAGAAAACCAAACCTGTCTCTCAGAAAGTAGATAAAGATAAAAAGAGGGATAAAAAGATTGATGGGAAGGAAGGAAACGAAAAAGAACTGAAGAAGGAACCAAGGAGCGAAGATAATATAAAACTCAAGATAGGAGCAGGGAAGGATCAGAAACCATCCTGTATCCTTCAGACTGGTTTACCTCGGCAGAAACTAGGATCAGGAAAATCATTGAGATTAGGACAGATGAATCTGTTCTAGGATTAGTTACTAAACTTAAACATTGTACTAAAAACATTGGTTAAGCCATTGTGACTTTTGTAATATAAATCATAAAAATAATTATAAAAATGCGCAAAGTACCTTTCAAATATATCTTAACAGAAAGAAGCTTTTAGGCCGGCTCTCAATCTCAGTTGTGATTCTCATTTAAAAGAATATGAAATTTAGCATATTTTCAACAAACTTAATAATCCCTGTATACCGTGATTACTTTTTTTGTTTGTGCAATGAAGCCAACATTGCAAAATTCCGAACTATTTGCTCAAATTTATAACCGACAACTGATGATTTTTCATAGTGGTTTCTCTACAAAAGTGACTTGCGCATTTCTAATACAGAAAAACGTATAGGAATATTAGAAATGAATACTTTAAACCTAGAAAAACGACAATATCTTGCACATAATTGATCAGATAAAGGTTTCACGGTTGAATCGGGCATCGCCATCTTTGCATGGAGAGCCAGTCCTTTTGCGCGTACAGTCTCTTTAAACGTATTTATTTACATTTTTAAAATTCAAAATCTTTGATTTTTTTTGCATTAAAGGATTAACTTTGCAGATGCACCGAGTACCGACTATATTCACAAAAACATTATATAAAATGACAATTTACGCATCAAGATATATCTTCTTAAACAATATATAGATTTATGCATCAAGATATATCTTCTTAAACAATATATAGATTTATGCATCAAGATATATCTTCTTAAACAATATATAGATTTATGACAGTGACAAAACAACATATTTAAGTTAACTAGCGATTTCGCAGAGGTCGAAAACATTTTCTAAAAATTTTATTTGAACGACCGAAACTTTTAATTTGAAACGATTAAGAACTTAAATCGGTAAAAAACATCTCGTGATTCTGCGATCTCATATTGCTCAAGAAAAGGTGTTTGTGGCCTATGGTTGAAATTTTAAAATAGACGAAGCTCTAATTTTGTCTTCGAACCATCAAGGATTTATCTTAATCCGTCGGAAAAACAATACGAATTGACACTTTTTGAAGAGATTATCAATTCAAAAGTTTTGACCTTTGTATGATGGAAAGGCCCGGATTTGGAATTCCAAGAGTTCAATGATTGAATGAGTTAAATGCAGATAAGAGAAGAAGTAGTATGGATACAGAATCTAAATTATTCCGACAAAAAAATCAAGATTTTGACTTAAATATTCTGAATTCTGCGGGTGGTCAAAAGGTGATAACACATTTGGATTTAACTAAAAACATATTGGACTTAATCTTATATATTTTCAGGAATTCAGTTCGTTAGATGCAAACCTTGAATTCACACAGTCTTCTAAGTAAATGGATTAATAGCAACTCAGATTTATTTTTAACTTGCAATCAAATCTGAGCTATCAAATTTTAATTTATCTAAATTCAGAAAAACAATTTAAAATGCATTATTTTAATGAAGGACTTCCTGTCGTCCAATTATGGAAGGATTGGGAAAAGTTGATCCTAAGAAACCAAATCGAATCTTCAAACAGGCGGAGGAAGGAAAGAGAAGAAAGTAAGAATGAAAACAAGTAAAAAGGGATTGGTTAATTTAATTTAAAAATACATATATATTGCATATCTTTCCGTTCATGGATAATGTATATTGACGGTCTATTTCTATGTGAAAACAGTTTATATTTATCTCTGGTTCAGGTCCTTGGGTTGTACTGAGAGTGAGAGCAGTACTGTTAAACTGGTTTGTCATTTCATGCCCCGGAGAAGGTTTTCCAACGGAGCTGTAGATATTCTTAAAGATATCATTGAAACCTTGGATACAGAGTCAACTACTTTAGAACAATCCTCGTTACAGGTAACCATCCAGTATGCACAACCTTGCTCCAGGTATCCACCCGGCACAATCTCGCTCCTGGTACCCCCCCCCCGCCCCCAGTAAAATCTTGATACAGGTACCCACCCAGCATAGTGCACGTCCTTACTGCAGCTATCCACCATTACAAAGAATCCTCACTCCAGGTACCCACCCAGCACATAGAATCCTGGCTCCAGGTGCCCACCCAACACAAAGAATCCTCACTCCAGGTGCCCACCCAGCACAAAGAATCCTTGCTCCAGGTACCCACCCAGCACAAAGAATCCTGGCTCCAGGTACCCACCCAGCACAAAGAATCCTCACTCCAGGTACCCACCCAGCACAAAGAATCCTCACTCCAGGTGCCCACCCAGCACAAAGAACCCTGGCTCCTGGTACACACCCAGCACATAGAATCCTTGCTCCAGGTACCCACCCAGCACAAAGAATCCTCGCTCCCGGTACCCACCCAACACAAAAAAATGCGGATTCTAAATAGCAAACCACCACCCAGCATGAAGAATAGGTCGTATCTTATACATTACGCCATAGTTTTTACAACTGAGAGGTAAATTATTTATAAACTCCTCTTCCCTTCCCATCTTCCAGTTAAATTTATTATTAAACTTATATTATTGTTTCACCTTTAAAGCTGTTTGTTTAAAATGAAAAATATTTGAAGCCAATTTTATCATGGCTTTTCCTTATCGTTTTCGTGACATAAGTCTATTATTATAAAGAGCAATATAACTGTTATTGATTCTGAACCCTGAATCTGAACAAACTATGCAATATGTAGTCTATAATTGAAAACTATGCAGTATGTAGTCTCTAATTGAAAACTATGCAATATGCAGTCTCTAATTGAAAACTATGCAATATGTAGTCTCTAATTGAAAACTATGCAATATATAGAGTCTGTAATTGAAAACTATGCAATATATAGTCTGTAATTGAAAACTATGCAATATGTAGTCTCTAATTGAAAACTAGGCAATATGTAGGCTCTAATTGAAAACTATGCAATGTAGTCTCTAACTATGGAATATGTATAAGTCTCTAGTTGAAAAGCATAACCCATTCAATTCTTACTTATCAATCATTAATCTTAAGAGAATGTAAGTTAACATAGAGAAGCTATTAATTGAAAACAATTATCTTTGTTTAAATATTTAAATATTTCAGATGTTTGGAAGCTTGATAGAAATTAAAATTGAAATAAAACATCGTCTCATTGTATTGATATATAAGAGTACGACGATCACTGTATGTTAATCTCTTGATATTTAGAGAGAATATTCTCCTGCTGTTCTAGCCTCAGCTTCAGGCCCACGTCATGATCATGATCTGTATCAAGATCATGAACATTATCGAGATCAAGATCAAGAGCGAGATCAAGAAAACGAAATAGATTTTGGAAGTCTATCAAGGAACTGAATTCATATATATTTTTAATCTAAATTTCACACTCTGAAAGAATGTGTACGAAATTTTTTAAAAGTTGTTTTTTTCTCAACATTTATTTGCCCCAAGCCACCCATGAGTGTCCACAAAAAAATTCAGCCCAGTCGGTCCGGCCGTTTGGCCGGCTATACGCAACATATATATATATGAATGGCTTGATTTATTATTGCTAATAAATAAAATTAAAAATTTTTTGTTAACTCCATTTGCTGCATTTGTATTCTATTTCTAACTAGAGTGAATAAAGTACAGATATTATGAAGAACGAAAAATATGTATATTTATACAGAGAGGAACAGCTAAAGGTGCTCGAGAATAAATCCTGGGTCAAAAACATAGATTTTAACAAGGTAATAAATAAACCAAAATAATAGGCCACTGAAGTTTGATAATTTGTAAATATAAAGAAAAAAAATAATCAATCGGACACAGGATTAAAGTCGTTAAACTATGTAGAGACAGTTCAACCAAGTATCTGAAGTTGGTTAAACTTAAAGTTTTAAATTTTGATCTATCCTAGTTAATAATCTTAATATTTGAGCAGTATACATTGCTTTGATTGATTGAAATTGTCTGATTTTTAGTTAGAGTTGTTCAAAATCTTAAAGGCTGAAACCTTGATTAAGAATTTGAGCCAGTAAGTCTTTAAAAAGTAGGTGAAACGGCGAAAGGTATTTCAGCGACCTCTCTCTGATTCATAAAATTAGTCGGCGTAGAACAGGCTCTCTCTCTGTAGAATTACAAGACAGAGAGAACCTGTTCTAAGCCGACTACGCGTAACTTCTTAGGGCTTCTGCCACAGGGTTTTTGTGAACGAAATAAATCTTGAAAAGACGACATCTAGTGTCCTATCTGATATTTTAATTAATCTATGGATAAAACTTTCCTTCACCCGGCACGAAAATGAAATCCGTGTCCGAATTTAATGAATTTAAGCCGCTGCATAAATCTGCCAAAAACCGGATTCAATTGAGCGCCGGCTTGAATCTTAGAAAATTTAATACAATTTTAAGTGAAATTGAGCCCCGGCTTAATTTTAAGCCGCGGCTCAAATTCTTTAAATTCGTCCTCTGGTCGAGTAGATTTGAAGAATAATGAATCATGTTGCAGGATGCTCATGAAATGAAATCTCTGACTGGAGGAGAGAAAGGGAAGGTTTGGAAGTTTTCTGATTCATTTTACGGAAACTTTAACGTGGGTCGTCGTCCTTCTATGGATACAGCTTGGGGGAGAAGGTCGAGTATTTGTATTCCCACAGTTGGTTGGTTTAAAGGACTGTCGACGTAATTTCAAGCGACATGTTTGATTCACAATGGTACCCTTAAACATTTGTAATGCATATATCCTTTTTTCCTTTCTGAAACCTGTTTCATTTGACAGAAATAATTTCTTTTTAAGATAGAAAATCATGAATATCTTAATTCCTCATTGTTACTCAAATTAATATTTAAAATTGTGACCGTTGTGAATTTGGATAGGAACTCTAAAAATACGTCGAAAGATTCTTTAAAGCTTATAATAGGCTTGGCTAGGATATGTTTGAATAAGAGTGAAGAAATAAGGATTAGAAAATTAGAGTTTGTGGCAACAACTCAGCTCCAATTATTCGGTTACATATTAGAAATTTCTGATCTTCTCAATAAGTTCTGATGATTGAAAATATATCAGATTTTAATATTATACGATTATACGCGCAATTTACTTTAGCTTAAGGTATCCAAACAGAGCTGAAAACTTTAGAATGGTGGATATCGAGATTAATGCTTGATCTCCTCTTTTTCTTAATCTGCAGATTAAATAATGCTTGTTCTCCTCTTGTTATCAATCTCCAGACTAATTAATTAAATGATCAGGATTAAGGATATCCCATTTTAAAGTGTTCATTACAATAACATTCAAAAAAGATGATTTAAGTGTGAGTGCTAAAGAGTAAAGGTCCATTGATTAATAAATAATGATTAGAGTAATTATGAAAATCTTTTAGGCTAGAGTTGAATTACGAAACAAATTATTTGTAAATATATAATTTAGATAAATTATTGATTAATAATTTACAATATTGTTTTAATTCTAGGGTTTTTGATCAATATGAGATTGATATAGAAGTCAAGAAATATAGACATTCATATCTAGGTAAATATTAGAAATATAGATATTCATATCTAGGTAAATATTAGAAACTAGGCTTTTAGGGCGCTTCGCGCCAATCTTCTATTTAAATTGTGAACATGTTCTTTTTGTTTACATTTTAAAACAAAGAAGAAAAAAATTTTGCGAATTTAAAAAAAAATTCGCGGATTTTCAAGAATTTCATTTTTTATTACAAAATTAAAAACCTTTAAAACACATTTTTTTATCATTCATAAACCTTCCCTGTGGTCACGTAATGTCCCAAAAAAATTTGGGTCCGATCGGTTCAGCCGTTTTGTCGTTTATTGGATACAAACAAACAGACAGACAAGCCAAATTTATGTAAAGATATAGACATTAATATCTAGGTAAATATTATAAATATAGACATTAAAATTCGATCGTCATTAAATTTTTAAAAATTTTGAAAATCCGCGAAATTTTTTGTGAAAATCCGCGAATTATTTTTGTTTTGTTTTACGATGTACACAAAGAGAACATGCCTCACAATTAATTTAGAAGATGGGCGCGAAGTGCCCTCTAAGGCTAGAAAGAAGGGCGCAAAGCGCCTTGAATTTCTAGTATTATAAATATAGATATTCATATCTATGTAAATATTAGAAATATAGATATTCATATCTAGGTAAATATTATAATTATAGATATTCATATCTAGGTAAATATTAGAAATATAGACATTCATATCTAGGTAAATATTAGAAATATAGACATTCATATCTAGGTAAATATTAGAAATATAGATATTCATATCTAGGTAAATATTAGAAATATAGACATTCATATCTAGGTAAATATTAGAAATATAGACATTCATATCTAGGTAAATATTAGAAATATAGATATTCATATCTAGGTAAATATTAGAATATAGATATTCATATCTAGGTAAATATTATAAATATAGACATTCATATCTAGGAATGGTTCATCTCCACATAATGGCACTATGATTTGACTCGACCTGTAAGCTTTCAATTCCAATCAATCAAATGCCTTTTATAAGTCTAAATCTAAAATATTTATTGTTTACTCGTATACTTCTGATAAAAATATGGATTCCGAAAATAAAACATTTTCTAGTCTAAAAGTTTGTCTACTGTTTTCCAGGAAACACTACGCCACCCAGAGATTATCACGAATTCGGACTCTGGGATGCAATTTATAACTCAGGTTGTAAATAAGAAAAAAACGATCAACGATAAATTATAATCGAGCTAGCAATCTTTATATATTATATAATGTTATGTAGTTGTAGTCCTCAGGGTTGTTTTGCAAACCTAAACAATCTTTATATCTTTTTGTGCTCTCAGAGGAGAATTATCTTTTGCACAATTCATCTTAGGAAATATTATTAATCTTTTAAATATGAACACAAGAAATATTGCTAGAGTTTATAAGGACTAGAACTAGAACTAGAACTAGATCTAGAACTAGAACTAGAACTTGAACTAGAACTAGAACTAGAACTAGAACTAGAACTAGAACTAGAACTAGAACTAGAACTAGAACTAGAANGGAATCAGGGGAACCAGGAGCACCAGGGGAATCAGGGGAACCAGGAGCACCAGGGGAATCAGGGGAACCAGGAGCACCAGGGGAATCAGGGGAACCAGGAGCACCAGGGGAATCAGGGGAACCAGGAGCACCAGGGGAATCAGGGGAACCAGGAGCACCAGGGGAATCAGGGGAACCAGGAGCACCAGGGGAATCAGGGGAACCAGGAGCACCAGGGGAATCAGGGGAACCAGGAGCACCAGGGGAATCAGGGGAACCAGGAGCACCAGGGGAATCAGGGGAACCAGGAGCACCAGGGGAATCAGGGGAACCAGGAGCACCAGGGGAATCAGGGGAACCAGTAGCACCAGGGGAATCAGGGGAACCAGGAACACCAGGGGAATCAGGGGAACCAGGAGCACCAGGGGAATCAGGGGAACCAGTAGCACCAGGGGAATCAGGGGAACCAGGAACACCAGGGGAATCAGGGGAACCAGGAGCACCAGGGGAATCAGGGGAACCAGTAGCACCAGGGGAATCAGGGGAACCAGGAACACCAGGGGAATCAGGGGAACCAGGAGCACCAGGGGAATCAGAGGAATCAGGAGCACCAGGGGAATTAGGGGAACCAGGAGCACCAAGGGAATTACGGGGAAACAGGAGTATTAGGGGACAAGAAAAACCCCCTCCCACTGATATATTAGTCATGTAACTCCTTATTTTACAAAAATATCATTGATTGTGGGTTTCATTATCTTTGATATTAACATTGAAACCTAGTGAAGGAAGAGGACTGAGCATAATTAAATAATCTATGTTCATTTTGTGCCAAGACATTATGCAAAATTCAAATCCTTTGATTTAGTTTTATTTGTTAGAATATATTTTCATTAAATGGATTAATTGTGTATCTATGATATTTGTTTAGAACCAATTAAGCTTTCCAATTACTATTAAGCTCTAATTTAAAAGTTATTACTCCTGGCTTACAAATATTTATTTTTCTATTCCAAGGATTTTATTATTAAAATGAAGAATTTATTAGTTTGAAAATGCGATCTAGGAGCTGAGAAAACTAGGAGTAGGACGAGAGAGTCTCCAGGATGATGATATCGTACTAGATCCTAGTAATCCAGTGGAAGCTGTTAAGATGAGATACCTACCTACAGGCAAACACAAGTCTACAATATAATAGTTTAATTTACTATTACTTTAAAAGGAACTGAGCTCTTGCCACAAACTCTGATTATCTAATCCATATATTTTTGCAACCCGATGTCGTAGACCTTTGATATTTCAAACTGTAAATTCTTATCGATTAAATAGTTTAAGTTTGAAATATCAAAGGTTTGTACTTTTAGGTTGCAAAAAGTTTGAGTTTGTTGCAAAAACTGTAAAAAACTAATTAATTTATAAATTCCTAATTCTATGCAACCAGATAAAAAATATTTCACACTATGACTGTTTGATTTAACAGAATTCATAGATTGAAATATCAAATCTACAAGATTGAAATATCAAATTTACAAGATTAGGTTGGCATAAAGATTAGAAAATTAGAGTATGAGCCGAGCAATAGCCTAGTTCTTTTGTGATTTTCTACAGTATCCACTAGGGTTCGACTGGGTTGGTCCTATTTTCACATATTACATGCGGAATTACTGCTACGACTTCGTGACCACATACTTTCAGTTTTTATATAACACCAGACCTCAAACAAACTTTATTGCAAGAGTTCATGAAAGATTACCAACTAAAATTAGAGTATGAGCCGAGCAATAGCCTAGTTCTTTTGTGATTTTCTACAGTATCCACTAGGGTTCGATAGGGTTGGTCCTATTTTCACATATTACATGCGGAATTACTGCTACGACTTCGTGACCCCATACTTTTAGTTTTTATATAACACCAGACCTCAAACAAACTTTATTGCAAGAGTTCATGAAAGATTACCAACTAAAATGAAATCAACTTTAGTTTAACTAGGCTTTTAGGGCGCTTCGCGCCCATCTTCTATTTCAACTTTTATTTGTGGCTTTATCTGTGAGCATCTTCTATTTGTACAGAGCTGAACACTTTAGAATGGTGGATATCGGGATTAAGGCTTAATCCACTCTTTTTCTTAATCTGCAGATTAAATATTGCTTGTTCTCCACTCATTTTTAATCTCCAGATTAATTATCCGATCAGGATTAAGGATATCCCATTCAAAAGTTCCCATCTCAGAGCTGACAACTTTAGAATGGTGGATATCAGGATTAATGCTTACTCCACTCTTTTTCTTAATATCCAGATGAAATATGGCTTGTTCTCCTCATGAATTTAATCTTCAGAGAAGTCAACAGATCGGGATTAAGGATATCACATTCTAAAGTTTTCAGCTCAGTATAAAATAAAAACAAAAAAAAGTTTGTGGATTTCATAATATTTTTTCGCGCATTTTCAAAATTTTCCAAAATAAAAACTTTTAAACACAGATTTTTAAAATTGTGATCATTCATAAACCTTCCCTGGAGTGACGTGAGGTCCCACACAAAATTTGGGTCCGATCGGTTCAGCCGTTTTGACGTTTATTGGATACAAACGGACAGACAGACAAGCCAAATTTATAGATAGATGTGCAGCTGTTTCTATATTTATTACTCCATTAAAGGATTTGTAAAAGTTATTGTAAGTGTCCCTTTGGATTCACAACGGTACCCTTAAAAGCTATGTCTGATCAAGCATGAATTAGATATCCATGTTTTTGTTTGAAATTGATTGTTTTAATTTGTGGCTTCTTCAAAAGTGAATTTTGCATTTCTTGGTTCAGAAACAATGTAGAAATATCGGAATTAAACACTTTTAAAGTCAGAAAACAACGTCTTCTTCTAAAATATTGGTTAGATTAAGATTTTAAGGTTACCGTTGTGAATCAATCATAACACTCGATAAATGGTTTTTGATGCATTTTTGACCAGACAACGCTTTTAAAGGTAACGANGTAGACTGTAGACTGTAGACTGTAGACTGTAGACTGTAGACTGTAGACTGTAGACTGTAGACTGTAGACTGTAGACTGTAGACTGTAGACTGTAGACTGTGGACTGTAGAATGTAGATTGTAGACTGTAGACTGTAGACTTTAGACTGTAGACTGTAGACTGTAGACTGTAGACTGTGGACTGTAGACTAGATGAGTATAATATTTCAGAGATGAGTGTCCTGATGGTAAACTAACCAGAGCTAAGCTACGAACTCTATTCAAAACCGTATTCCCTGAGGGTAGGTGTTGGTAGGTTTGACTGGAGAATACAAGGATTAATTTCAGAATATGCATTCACACTGAATTATAAGATGGAGAACTGTATATTTATTATTAAACGTGAAGAACCATGGCGTTTAAATAAAACGTGTCATGGGTTGTAAACTTTTGAACACAGTTTGATTTAAACCGGGGTTTTGAAACCACCCCTGACAAGAAAACTTTTTTTCATCCAAAGTTAAAACTTTCATATTGTGAATGTTGGGATCAAGCATTAATCTCCATCTTTTGAAAGCTTCGGCATAATTTAATTCCTCACGTTTTCCCCGGATGGTCTATACAATCCATGGATAACTTTAATAGAGAGATCAAACAAATTCAAAATGAACCACATTGGATATTGAGATCAAGTTTTTAAGATTAACAACATCCACACAAAAGTTTCGATCCCCGATTATAAGAATTTAAAGCAGCAACCTCCCAAGGGTATTTTCCAAAGTGGCAACTTCCCAAATGTGCAATTTACAAAGCGGCAACTTCCCAAGTATGTCATAGCCGAAGCGCTCGGCCCCACTGCAGCCTGCATCGCCTCTGAAGGCCTAACCTAACCTTTTGGAAGTTGCCGCTTGAAAAATTAAGATATTGCCACTTGGGTTGTCGCCCTTGGGAAAATGCATTTAGGAAAGTACCTAACACCTTTAAAAAGGCTCTCTAGCACATTTGTACTTTTGTTAAGAAGATTTTGTCGTTTTTTGTCTTAAACATTTAATTTGGCTCCTTGACTTTGCTGCATAAATCAACTTAGAGAACCTGCAAATACAAATAATCTCTTTTAAGATAGAAAAACAAGAATCGGGCACTTCTACCTCCAGTATAAGTTTACGTAGAAAGTTCTTTAATATATCTTGTTGCAGGAAATGCCGATGTGTTCTGTAAACATATTCTCCGGATATTTGACACGGATGGAAATGATTTCCTGGATTTTAAAGAGTTTCTCATGGCCATGGATATAACCAGATGCGAAACAGGTAATATTTAGATTTTAAACAAAAAAGTTATAAATACTCTTGTAAAATTCGAAAATGTTTATATTTTGCAACGTGGAGAACATGTTAATGTTGATTAAAGGGACAGTAAAGGAAAAATTAAAGGGGGTATAGGCTGAAAGCTAATCACTTTAGCTCTTGATCGCGACCCATGAAAGTTTTATCTGATGTTCCTGTCTCGAGAAATTGATATAAAACTGTGTTATAATTATACGAAAATTCATATATGTAAAATTTTGAAAATCTGAAACTTAAATCACGTGACCAGAACTATCACCAATGGCAGAGCAGTATACTGGTCACGTGTCTACGCCTGTATCACGTGACCACTTTACTGCACTGCCATTGGTGGAATTTCTGGTCAAGTAATACGGACGTAAAAATAATATTATGAATGAAATCTATTGAAAATAGAAACAACAAATATAAAAGTAAACCTAAATTACAATTAGCTTTCTCTGGGATATCATCTTTTTCAGATTGGTTGCTGTTTTTCTGAGCATGGTCTAATTAAACTTACTATTTCTATACGAAATTATATATATATGCATTTTCGTACAAGTTTGAAACAGCTTTATATCAACTCTCGAGTTAGGAACTTCAGATAGGCGTCTCAAGGTTCTCGATGAAAAGCTAAAGTGATTAGCTTTCAGCCTGTACCCCCTTTCATGTTTCCTTTACTGTCCCTTTAAGGCAATATTGCTGAATACCTAATGACTAGCAGGAAACTAATTCATAAATTGGAAAGAAATATTATGTGAAACTATCAACTTGTTTCCAACATTTTAAAGAATCAATCATTTTATTATTTTGAAATTGACTAATAAAGAGTTATTTATAAAAGTATATTTATATATATATATATCAATCAGTATTTATAAATAGATAATTAGTAACTAAAAAAGCATTTGATATTAAAATGTAAAAATTTTCTAATTTAAATATATCAACAGTACATATATAGTACAGTACATAAAAAGTACAGTACATATATAGTACAGTGCAAATACGTAACGGTAAACTGTACATAAACCCTTTCCCCTGTCAACCCTGAAGTAAAGCACTATTAACTACTAGCACGGGAACCGAGCTTTGCCTTAAAAAAAATCAACTTATACTTTAACTAATAGTTTTCAAACCAAGCTCAGAACATTCCCCTAAATAGTTCCCCAATCAAATTGACTGTAATTGGTCAAGGGGTTCATGAGTTATGATCGGACATACAAATAAACAGACAAACAGAGATATTACTACTTTGTATACATAGATGATTAATACTTTTTGTACTTCTTTATATATGTTTATAGATGATTACTTCTTTACATTTTCACTAGATGACGCGAAGTTGAACTGGGCGTTTAAGCTGTATGATGTGGATAATGATGGTATGGTGGATATGAAGGAGATTTCAGTTATTATGGAGACCTTGGACAGCATTGAAGGAGTCGTTCCAGGTTAAAGAGACTGTTAACATAATTTCACGTAAACTTCCGTTTAAAGAAATATAAACCCCCGATTTACATCTGTATCTACCCTTTAAACCTTTGTCTGACCAACAGTAATGTAGATTTTCTATTTGTTTCTATTTTAGAACTGATAATTTTTCATTTTCTCAACTGCGGTTTTCAATGACATTGATTTAGTATTAATGCAGTTTGGAGGGGAAGGAATCGACATAATATATTTATTTTCAAGATATCTTTCTCATTGTCTCTCGAATAAAGGGTAATGTTGAGAATCTTTAAATGAAGGGTCATAATTGTACTTTACGTCGACAGCCTCTTTAGACATTTTAATCTATATAATAAAACAAGACATTTATATATATGTTGCGCATAGCCGGTTGGGGGGGGGGGGGGTAGTTGTTATAACACAGATAGGACATGAAATGATATATATAGTAAATAAGTTTCAAATTCTAACCGAACAGTCGAGGGAGCTTTATTAGTTTACACGCAGTATTGATTTAGTCAAGTTTTACACAGATAGGACATGAAATGATATATATAGTAAATGAATTTATTTTAGAACTTTCTATATTTTAATTTTAAAGCATAATAATATATTTCGACATTTTAAATTCATATTAAAATATTTTTTTAATTGTGACGAGGACTAAAAGGTCTGAGACCGTTATAGATTTAGCCCTGGTACATACAAAATTTAAATAGATAAATAGAAAAATATTAAATAAAACATTATTCATAAAATAAAAACAAGAACATAATAAAATAAATGGACAATGGCGCTGAAATATCAAAAGCAAACTAAGTAGAAAGAATTCGACCAGGGATTATAGTGATTCCCAGAATACAGGGCGAATACTAAATAAATTTTAAAGTTTAATAAATGAATAGTAATGCAATGACAGAAATAGTTAGGAACTACGTTTAAACTTTTGATAGCATTCAGGGCATAAAATGTTTTTACATTTTATTTTGATTTATAAAGATAGGTTTTAGAGAACATTTCAAGTGGCAGTTTTTTAAAGATGTTTTTAGATATCACTGTTTTTAGTTCCATTTAATAGGTAAATAATAAGAGGGAAGCTATTCTAAGTAATTTTTTTAAATATATTATTATCTGTAAACATATTTGAAGTCTTATGGACACCCTTTTGCACATAGAGAATACAGCTATATTCAAATGAACCACTGAACTTAAGTATATTCAAGTTTTTTAACAAGGAATCAGTATGTGAAAGAATTTTTTTACAGAGTATATTTCTTACACTTTATTTTTGTAAATTTGTTATAATCATAATCTTTTATTAAGTAACCCTAAACAACGTGGATGTTAAAAAGTGGGACACCGATTTTTTTTTATAAAATAATGCAAAATGGTCACTTTGACACAAGATATAAGCATGAACCAAGAAAATCCAATCTATAGTCAACGAACGAATTGACAAATTTGAAAAGTTCCTCTACCTTCTTTCAAAATCTACATTTTAGAGCTAAAATTTTGGGAATATGTCAAACTTCTTTTCTTGGAGTCTCTAGAAAAAACCCTGAGTGTTTAGAAAGAAATTATAATCTTACATGGCCTATCCTAATTGCTCGCAAATTGGTTATTGTGCACAAAATATATGAAAATAACATCGGGTTATGTCAAAATTAGTTTTCGATGTTTACATTGTAAAATGAGTGGTTGAAAAGAAAAAGTAAATGTAGAATCATAACAAAATATTTGACATATTGTGGTTTGATTGTAAGCTATGATTAAATGTCTGAATTTACTAATCTAAATTCAATTTAAAGCTGGTAGGGCAGAATTTAATAGAGAATATATAAGTGGGGNGTTAGTGGGGCTACAGAGGAATTTAAAAGGGTCAGGGGGGCATACTGAGGAATTTAAAGGGGCCAGGGGGTCACAGTGAGGAATTTCAATTTTGTCACAATATTCTTCTTAAAATGCGCACGAGAATGGATAAAAAAATTTCAGATGTTTTTAAATAATAAAATAAACACATTTATGAATAGAGATAGAGACTAAACATTTAATGTTTATATTCAACCTTGACGTTTTAGAGCTGCCCAGAAACTGGTTTTATTGTGAACAAACACCAGTTAGTCTTTTTTAGTTTATTTTTCTGTCCTAATATGTCACAGAAACCCCAAAAATTCACATTAATTCTGATATTCCATGATTATATGTACTCTCCCAGGAGATGTAACGTATGATGCTAACGGGAACCCTGATCCCCTTCAATCCCCCCTGGATCGTGCTGCGTCTCTGTTCAGTGCACTGGACAGGAATGACTCCGGGTCTCTCACTAAACAGGAGTTCATGGAGGCTTACAAACAAAGGTAGAAAACAGCTTTGTTATTTTTTCTACAACCTGCGCTCATAGCTGAAATATTATCTTTTCAGAAGTTAATTATTGTTAACGCCTTCTTGTATTATTTACACAACCTTGACAATCATTTCATCACGATTCTTTGAAAAGTTGTTTATATACATTTGCAATTTTAACTTTATCTAGTATTGGATTGAGCCTTTTCTTACATGCAACTCAACCTTCGATATTTACGTCATCATTTGTATAAAAAGGTTTATTGGGTTAATCTTTTATTGCCACTATTTAAATAAGGTAATTGGGTGACCAAAACTACTGACAGGGGTAACTCACCTAGTTTCCAACTAAACAATTTTCAAAGTTCAGATTTGGAAATAAATTAAGAGATATATATATATATATCGACTAGAACGAGGTTCCGTGAATTAGATTAAACTATTCCCCTAGATTTATATTTATATATATATATATATAGAAACTAAACTCAACTTGGTTCCGAGTTTAGCACAACAAAGAACATTTGAATTATTGATCTGCTGTGCAGCAGAGTTGGGTTCAGTTTATCAATTAAACCGAGGGGGTTCTTTCTTTTAAAATGTATCCTGTTCCAGGAATCAAACTTCATATGGAGACATTTTGAGGGACCAGTAACTTATCGTCGGTTGATGACGTCATTTCTGTTTGATTAAACATGCCAGATCAACAAACTTTGTCGGATAAAAAAACATGAAGATATCATTGTTTTTCCCGTTGAATATTTATTATTTTATTGTTTTAGGTTTTCTTTTAAAGTAACTTGCAAATTTATGCAGCAGAAACAAAGAAGGAACTCGTCAGAATGTTAAACTTTTCCAGATATTTTCCTAATTGTTTGATAAAAGTTTATGGGCCTCGCTGTGAATCGTGCATGACTTACGATCCAATCCTGAGAAATACCACACGGTACATATATTAGGTCTTTAGGGAAATCGCTAAGTAGCGAAACAACTGCAGATATTTTTTAACTAGGATATTTTGATTGTTTAACAGTTGTTGAGTAAACTTTTCAGTAACTGCTGGAAAACAAATTTTTCTTTTATATTAGAAGTTTATTGTGTCGTAAAAACATTTATATTTTTAGACTTTAATACAGGGAAACATAATCAATACTAAATCAGTATATATTTCAGTTTATGCTAAGCATAGAAAATAAATTATTATCAAACATTCGGACAGGTCTCTTTTTAGAAAACTAATTTTTATTTATTTTTGTTTAGAAGTTTAGTTTTGAAGAAACAAGATGATATAGAACAAAAGAGAAAACTGAATTGTTTGATACTTCTTGGTCCCGCTATCAAACAGGTTTGAAAATAATTTAGTTTTTGCCACAAACTCAATTTTCTGAACCCTATATCTTCGCTATGTAGTGGTGTAAACCTATTTCTTTTCCCTTTTTATTCTTTTTCCTTATTTTTCCTTCCTAGCCTCTCTCAAGATGTTCTCTTCCATATTCCTAATTTATCTATTATTCTCCTTTCTCCTCATTTATCCTCTCTGACACTCTCATGATTTTCTCTCCTTATTTCTTTGCATTATTTCTCTTCAAATTCTTTTTTTCCTCCACCCCTCTCGTGGCCTCTCCTCTTTATCTTATCTTATTTTCTGCATTCTGTTTCTTTATTAATCCTTTCTCTTTTATTTTCCTACTATACTATTTTCCAACATATATTAACGTTATTTTTCCAATATATATAAATATTATTTTTCCAACATAAATAAACATTCTTTTTCCAACATATACAAATATTATTTTTCCAACGTATATAAATAATCTTTTTCAGTGTGAAGTTGGTAAAGAGGATATAAAGGATTTATTATTAAAACTTCTTTATGAAAAGTCTGAAGTTGAATTAGAAGCTAAAGACATTGAGTTCGCCAACTTTAGAACCACAGAGGATGGTCATAAGAATATATTTGTCAGGTAGAATATATCTTTAATACATAAACATAAGAATATATTTGTCAGGTAGAATATATCTTTATGACATAAACATAAGAATATATTTGTCAGGTTCAATGACGATTTTCCTGTCCAATGTCCACTGTTCAGGTTTGAAATATTAATTCTTGTCCAGGTTTAGAAATACTGATCTTTGTATAGATTTATACATACGAATCCTTGTCCAGGTTTAGAAATACTAATCCTTGTCCAGGTTTATAAATACTAATTCTTGTCCAGGTTTAGAAATACTAATCCTTGTCCAGGTTTAGAAATACTAATACTTGTCCAGGTTTAGAAATACTAATACTTGTCCAGGTTTAGAGATCCTAATCCTTGTCCAGGTTTAAAAATTATAATCCTTATCCAGGTTTAGAAATACGAATCCTTGTCCAGCTTTAAAAGTAATAATCCTTGTCCAGCTTTAAAAATACTAATCCTTGTCCAGGTTTAGAAATACTTCTCCTTGTCCAGGTTTAGAAATACTAATTCGTGTCCAGGTTTAGAAATACTGATCCTTGTCCAGGTTTATAAATACTAATCCTTGTCCAGGTTTAGAAATACTAATCCTTGTCCAGGTTTAGAAATACTTCTCCTTGTCCAGGTTTAAAAATTATAATCCTTATCCAGGTTTAGAAATACGAATCCTTGTCCAGCTTTAAAAGTTTAGAAATATTAATCCTTGTCCAGGTTTAGAAATACTATTCCTTGTCCAGGTTTAGAAATACTTCTCCTTGTCCAGGTTTAGAAATACTGATCCTTGTCCAGGTTAGAAATACTGATCCTTGTCCAGGTTAGAAATACTGATCCTTGTATAGGTTTCATGATGTTGATTCTCGAATGCGGGTTTGGAATGCAAAGACGATTGCAAAAAAGAATCAACTCGTTATGGAAGAGTGGCTTACAGGTTATACTAAATAAACTACACAATAGCCTTATACCAGAACACTGTAGTTACAGAAATCAGCAGTTTTTAATTCTGACATCAACAAGGCAATTTGTGCACGTTAGGTTTTACAATGTAATCTGATATATCTAAATAAACTTTAATGGTTTAAAGTACCCTTAACATAATGTTGGATTAGCTCTTACCTTTCACATCAAAACCGTAAAAAAGTTGTATTTATTTGCTGAAAACTCGCCAAAAAAATCAAATTTTCTAATCCCTAAACTTTGCAACATGAATATTTCAAATTTTGAATTCTGTGAGATCATAAATTCAACGTTTGAAATTTTAAAAATTTACACTAGCAGGTCGCAGAGATACAGAGATTATAAAATTAGAGTTTGGTATCAGTTAGGTGAAGATGAAAGAAATAAACTCGTGTTTTTAAATTCCTGATTTAGATTAAGCGCAAGTTTTAAAATCATTGTACTTCAAATCCGCTTTTTTTTCTTTTTGATGAACTGTCACTTTTTGTTTAATCTTTTGATAAATGTTCTATATTTTATATTTTAGCATATCGGTCTAAACTTGCCCATAGAGCCCGCCTGCTCAAGAAGGAGGGTATACTGGATTCAGTTTTTACTAGGTACAATTATTCGTGCGGAAACACATATATCAATATACTTGGTCAATCTGATCTAAATATAAAACAGGGTTAAACACTGAGGATGACGCTTCAGAGACAATTGTTCAAAGTTTGAAAAAACTTTTGTTTACATTTGAAGGTTTTTTTTTTAAGTAAATGACCAATTGTGAAATTTAACGATATTTAGCTCGTCATAAAAGTCTGATTGTGTTTGGCACAAATTTATTTTGACTAGCTTTCTATATGAGGGTAAACTTTGGGATGAGAAACAGTATTGTTAATGAAAGTTTTTATAAAACTATTGATTACTTTATCATTCTTCCTCACTTCATCGTGAATTTCATAATTAACGTGCTATAAAGTTAAATTAGCTGTACATTATAGCTCGTGTGCTGTAAAGTTTTGATTGGTATCCGGTTTTTCTCAAAGAAACTTGGGATATTTCAAAAATATTTTTTTTCAATTGAAATGAAAATAGAATAAATAAACTTTATTTTTTTACTTCTGCTTTGTTTCAATTTTTCTTTGATGTAGAAATGGCCATTGAAATAAGACAAGTACACAAACGTTTCATAAAATTATCTATAACACTATTATTTTGGCACGACGTGCTATACAGTTCTTGGACTTAAATTTTCTTTATATCTCGAAGTTTCTCGCATTTTTTATTATATTTTGTCTCTAGCTAAAGCTCGGGACAAAATTAAATCTAAAAAGGCTTGAGCCTTCTCAATAAAGAGACAATTTCTGTCCTAAAACTTTCTAACACTGCGAACCAAAATAACAGTGTTATAAATAGTTAATTATCATTTGTTATCTTTTTATCTTTTATGTGATAAGTTATTGTTTACAGGAACGGTGATGTATATATTGCTTATGAGCTCAAGTATGATGTGATCAAGAAGCAAATAGAAACTGAAGTTGATATTGATGATCTAGAGAGAATGCTCCGCAGGATTCGTGGGTTCGACTAGATACAGATATTCTGCATCTAGATACACAAGAAGAGTATTCTGGACCCAGATACAACTGAAGGATATTCTGGACCCAGATACTGCTAAAGGATATTCTGGACCCAGATACAACTGAAGGATATTCTGGACCCAGATACAACTGAAGAATATTCTGGACCCAGATACAACTAAAGGATATTCTGGACCCAGATACAACTAAAGGATATTCTGGACCCAGATAAAACTTAAGGATATTCTGGACCCAGATACATTTGGAGGATAATCTGGACCCAGATACAACTGAAGACTGAAGACTTGATATACAGATCTTTTGGATCCAAATTCAATAGAAGTGGTAATTCCAAACTTAAATTTGGCTGATAATAGAGTTATTATCTGAGATCCAGTTGTAAGACTATATAAAACTGAAGGCGGAGTTCAAAAGCTAGATTCAGCTGAAAACTGAGTTTAAAAGTTAAATCCAACTGAAGACAAAGATCAAAGCTGAATCCAGCTTCAAAAGGAGTTTTTAAATTAGATCCATCGGAAAAAAGGTTACAGAGCTAAATCTAGTTTTTCCTCATCCGAATTTTATATACATTTTTTGAAGATATTGAAATATCGTCTCTTGATTCCCATGTTTCCTATTTGGGTTTTTATTGCAACTATTTATTTAATTCTAGATTTCAAAATTTTTTCGATATTTACGTTTTCGATTAAACATTTTTTAAATAGGCTAAATATTTGTAATTATACTTATTATTATTATCCCCATTAATTCCTGTGGGAATAAGGGGTTAATAAATCTGTAATCTTTTTGTAATCCCAAGATATTATTCTTAAATATTTATTTAAAGATATAGTTGTTTTGTAAAACTGTGATTTTTATTTAATTGTATTATATTGACCCATAATGGGTTTTATTATATTTCAGTAACTTTTTTCTTTAATTTTTCAAATATATTTTGTCCAGTTCAACTCAGTTTATTTAAGGTGGGATAATCAAATTTTTTATGTTTTAGAAATAGAAATATGAAATGAATATGAAAAAATAAATAATTCAAAGAACATTTTAAATTAGTGTAGCCATTATTAACCCATGAATATATAATATATATTAATGAATGAATATTTTAATAAAAGTTTCAAAAAAATGTATGAAATGATTTGATAAGATAAAACCCTTAAAGAATTTTTGTCCATCGAAAGAAAATTTATATATCTTACTAGATTTGTTTTAATAATTCATTTTTTTTAATATTTGAAGTCCCTGAAATGAAAATGGTATAAAGTGGAGGATGAATAGTGAATACTTTGAAAAGAAACCTTGATTAAAAAAGAATAATCTTGAATTGATCTAAAATATCTAAAAAACATACACGATATTTTTCCATCAATGCCAGGGTTTCTAGTTCTCTACCAGTAGAGTAGATAGATGAGTTATTCAATAGTTCTCTAACAGTAGAGTAGATAACAGAGTTTAACAATAGTTCTCTACCAGTAGAGTAGAGAGCACAGTTTAACAATAGTTTTCTTTCAGTAGAGTGCAGAGCAGAGTTTAACAATAGTTCTCTACCAGTAGAGTAGAGAGCAGAGATTAACAATAGTTCTCTACCAGTAGAGTACAGAGCAGAGTTTAATAATAATTCTCTACCAGTAGAGTATAGAGAAGAGATTAACAATAGTTCTCTACCAGTAGAGTAGATAACAGAGTTTAACAATAGTTCTCTACCAGTAGAGTAGAGAGCACAGTTTAACAATAGTTCTCTACAGTAGAGTAGAGAGCAGAGTTTAACAATAGTTCTCTACCAGTAGAGTAGAGAGCAGAGATTAACAATAGTTCTCTACCAGTAGAGTACAGAGCAGAGTTTAATAATAGTTCTCTACCAGTAGAGTATAGAGAAGAGATTAAAATAGTTCTCTACCAGTAGAGTAGATAACAGAGTTTAACAATAGTTCTCTACCAGTAGAGCAGAGAGCACAGTTTAACAATAGTTCTCTACCAGTAGAGTAGAGAGCAGAGATTAACAATAGTTCTCTACCAGTAGAGTAGAGAGCAGAGATTAACAATAGTTCTCTACCAGTAGAGTATAGAGAAGAGATTAACAATAGCTCTCTACCAGTAGAGTAGAGAGCAGATTTTAACAATAGTTCTCTACCAGCAGAGTACAGAGCAGAGTTTAATAATAGTTCTCTACCAGTAGAGTAGAGAGCGGAGTTTAACAATAGTTCTCTACCAGTAGAGTATAGAGCAGAGTTTAACAATAGTTCTCTCCCAGAAGAGTATAGAGCAGAGTTTAACAATAAATCTCTACCAGTAGAATAGAGAGCAGAGTTTAACAATAGTTCTCTACCAGTAGAGTAGAGAGCAGAGATTAACAATAGTTCTCTACCAGTATAGCAGAGAGCAGAGATTAACAATAGTTCTCTACCAGTAGAGTAGAGAGCAGAGATTAACAATAGTTCTCTACCAGTATAGTAGAGAGCAGAGATTAACAATAGTTCTCTACCATTAGTGTATAGAGCAGAGTTTAACAATAGTTCTCTACCAAGCACATTTATAGTTAAAGTAGTAGTATTTGTATCGGAAAAAATTTTGAATTTTTAAAACAAAGAGAAAATGGCAGGCTTTTTAGTTCGGATATTTCTGGGTTTAAACCTAGGTTTAATTGTGGATGGTTTAGAGAGCTCATGGTCTTACAATAAACAGGTTCAGTATAATACAATGTAAACCCATAGAATATTTTTCAAGTCAGTCCTATCCGCAGTGCTTATTTAATTTTGAGGAATCTTATAATTAGCAGGTTTAAAACAGCTTAGCAAGATATCATAATCTTACAATTAGCAGGTTCAAAACAGCTTAGTAAGATATCATAATCTTACAATTAGCAGGTTCAAAACAGCTCAGCATTGTCCGTCCGTGGGTCTTCAAAACATTTTGAAAAAAGTGAATAAAAAATAACTTCTAATTTTTAGCCTAATTCATCCACAGGGTACATATGGGTTTCCTAAAAAAATAAGTTAATTTGGTCCAGCCGTTTGGTCAGCTTTAGCTAACATATGTATAAATAAATAAAATTAATTTATTATTCAATCAAAAAAGAGATTTACATCCTCATATATAAGCGAAGTGCTTTATTGTATAGATTCCTCACATCTGATTTATCCTTATGCTATAAATATGCAGAACCCAAAATATCCCCTGTTGGAGTTGATAATGGAAGGTCACTGTTAGGCTCCGGATGGTCCAAGCACATGGCCAGAACTCTGTAGAACTGGAGATAAACAAAGTCCAATCAATCTTCCTAGATCAGGTAGATTTTTCTCTTTACACTTCTTCCAAAATCAGGTAGATTTTTCTCTTTACACATCTTCCTAGATCAGGTAGATTTTTCTCCCGATACTTCTTCCTAGATCGGGTAGATTTTTCTCTTCATACTTCTTCCTAGATCAGGTATATTCTTCTCTTCATACTTATTCATAAGATCGGGTATATTCTTCTCTTCATACTTCTTCCTAGATCAGGCGTATTCTTCTCTTCATACTTCTTCCCAGATCAGGGAGATTTTTCTCTTTACACTTCTTCCTAGATCAGGTAGATTCTTCTCTTCATGCTTTTTCCTAGATCAGGTATATTCTTCTCTTCAAACTTCTTCCTAGATCAGGTAGATTCTTCTCTTCATACTTCTTCCTAGATCAGGCATATTCTTCTCTTCATACTTCTTCCTAGATCAGGTAGATTCTTCTCTTCATACTTCTTCCTAGATCAGGTATATTCTTCTCTTCATACTTCTTCATAGATCAGGTAGATTCTTCTCTTCATACTTCTTCATAGATCAGGTATATTCTTCTCTTCATACTTCTTATCCCTCTTCTCACTTCCCACTTCGCATCTTCTTATCTGTCTTATCTTCTTTCTCCCGCTTTCTATCCTCTTCTTTCTTTCTTTCATTTTCTCATCGTCTCTTTCCCACTCTATCTCCTCATCTCTTTCCTATTTACAAATTCTTTTTCCTGCTCTTTCCACTTTTCATCCCCTTCTTTATGCTTCTCCTCCTCCTTATGTCTATATACATCCATTTTCTAACTTCCACGTTTTCTCCTCTACCCTTCTTTCTTCTCACCTCTTCCACATACGTTTTCTCCTTGTCTCTTCATCTACTCCTTTCTGCTCGTATCCACCCTGAAAATCCTTCTCCTATATTATGTATGTACTGCTAGGGTTAGAGAAGGTTGTGATGTCTCCTCTAGTATTGGAGAACTATGATATTGCTCCTGAATATATGGAAATTCTCAACACTGGTTACACAGCAACACTCACATTCAAACCATTCAAGTAATCTTGTCAGTTAGCCCTGAAATAATGTTTTAAAATTTTCAAACCAATGAATTAAAACAACTTCTACGTGAACTGATTCTTGGGTTAATAATTATATGTTTCTTCTAACTGCACCAAGTATCAAACTATTTGATTTTTAAAAGCATTCAAGAGCATCAGAGGCTTAAACTGGGGGGCTGTTTTTGGTTTAAGCCTGGGAAATATACAAATTTAAGCCCCCCAGTAAAAATTCCTGTGTACACTCCTGAGGAGCTTTTTTCAGGGAGTCCGCTGCTCCAAGGATATCTGGAGGAGGGTTGGGAGCTAAGTATAAACTCTCCCAACTTTATTTTCATTGGGGAGCAACAGACGCGACAGGTTTTATGCAGATATTTTTTGGGAACTCATACTTCAGGCTATTTAAAGGGATTCTTCACTATTTCATAAATAAATTTATATCCCATTTTCTGAAACAAAGAACATTACTTTCGTAAAATAGGTCTATGATAGGACAGGTACTGTAAAAAGTCTTGCCGCGCCATTACTATGTACATACAATGATGACTTATAATATTGTAATTGGGAATCTATAAACACGGTTAACAATACCTTTAATTGGGAATCTATAAACACGGTTAACAATACCTTTAATTGGGAATCTATAAACACGGTTGACAATACCTTTAATTGGGAATCTATAAACACGGTTAACAGAACCTTTAATTGGGAATCTATAAACACGGTTAACAATGTGTTAAATTGGGAATCTATAAGTTCTATTAAATAATTCCAGGATCTGAGCACACTAGAAGCTATGCTAGGTTCCCCCTTGAGATGCATTTGCTTCATGTTAAAGAAAGTTCTGAAAGGTTGAAGGATCCTGTAGAGGATAGTTTAGCAGTCCTAGCTGTACAGTTCAAGGTAATTTACAACCTGTTCAACTCTAAATATGAAACAACATAAATATTATTTTAAATTTAAGTTCTCAGGACATAATATTTCTGATCAAGACAAATCCTCCAGAAAATATATTTTCCACTTCAAAATGCAAAATCGTAAAAGTTTTTTTAAACATTTTTTTTAAATCCAGAACATTCATTGTGACAATTTATGTCCTAAACTTAAGATTGTTTGTAATCAAACTCCAACCCATACATTAATGTACATCATTTTCTCAATATTGTTCCCCACAAACTTTGGCATGATCAGGAGTTCGTCCTATAATATCACAGATATAAACAAAAAAACTAAAAAAATTTAAGACAATGAATCTAGAAAATAAATAACGTAAAACAAAAAGCTGGAAAAAACTAGAAAAAAACAAATTTTGTAAATTTAAAACACGGAATTTGTAACATTATTAATGTCAAAACAAAAAAAAACTTGTACAGGCAAGTAAACGACCAGAAAACCATACCTTACTTCTTCAAAAAGTATTAAATTGACTATGGGCGTATGTGGTTGGAACCGTATATGGGGTGGAATTCGTAACGTAATAATGGATGAAAATGCTTAAAATAAAATAATTATAACACCAAGGGAGCAGCATAAAATATAAAAACTATATATTTATTTCTCCCATCAAATTCTAATTTTCTTTCCTTGAATATTTTCACCCTCATTTTGTAATATTTCAAACTATGAGTTATGCTGAATCAAATAGTCAAAGTTTTAAATATTAAAGGTTTACACAATCAAGCTGCAAAGATATCAGGATTAGAAAATTAGAGTTTGTGGCGCATAATTGCAATTTCATACTAATTCAGATCCGTGACAAGAAAACAGAATTTCCCGGAACATTTTGTTAATTGTTTACAAAGGAATTGAGTCTTTGCCATAAACTTGGGCTCTTTGATTTAACAGAATTGTTTTAAAATATCCAAGGTCTATGACATCAGGTTGCAAAGATATAGAGATCAGAAAGAAAGAGTTTGTGTCAAAATCTCAATTCCTTTGCATCCAAAAAATAAATTGAATTTTGTCCCTGGATGCTATAAATATAAACGTGTTAATATTTTTCTTTTAATGAAAAAAATGCATGAATTAGATGCAACTGAATGGAAATCCTGCCCTTGATAGGTTACTTGATGCTCTTCTTCATATACAGGAGTACCAACATAAACAAGAGGTATTTTAACAACATAACCATAGTTAAACACTGTTAGTTTGGTTCGCACTGTCATCAAGTTTTTTAACAGAATTTTATTCATCAAGAGAAGGTTCAAGCCTTTTATCAAAATACTGTGTGTTTATCACCCATAGTCACTTCATGGTGAATTTCATTATAGACATAAAGTAATCATTGTGCTATAATATTAAATTCATTGTTTATTATAACACGGTCCTATAAAGTTTTATTGGTTCTCAGATTTTCTCCAACAAAGGAATTGATTATTTGCCACAGACTCTGAATTTATATTACCCGTATCTTTGCATCAAGACAAGTACACAAACATGTCATTAAATATATGATGTCCAATTTACTCAGATCTTGTCATTTCCCTTGGATCTGATTCTTCCTGACGATGTATCTGGATTCTACCGATATAACGGTAGTCTCACTTCTCCACCCTGCCATCAGATAGTTACGGTAAACCAAGAGTAAGAAGGTTGGATAATGTTTTTGATGTTTTTTTTAAATTGAGAATTTAGTAAATTTTTAACAAATCGACCATTCACATTTTGGCTTAATCTGTTTCAATATCATCCCAACTTTTTTTTTACAAAAAGTCTCAAGCCGTTCATAACGAACGTGCCCAATAATCCCGTACCGTACTGTACAATTTATTTTTTAGCCATAGACATGTACACTTAAAAACTACAAAGCAATTATACGGTACAGTGCGGTTATGTAGGGTGGGTACCAATTCATAGATAAATCATATCAATAAGTTATGGCGAGCAATATTTGAACAGAAATATTTTTATTTTTATCTGAATTGCAAATAATAAAGAAGTTTATTTATTTTCTTAAAAATCAAGATTTACAAAAAATCTATGAACCTAACAAAGTTCATTTTCTTATAGTGGAGTGTTATTCAAGATACGGTTGATATCTCCTTAGAACAGCTCGAGCTTTTTCGTCTTCTAAAGATGAAAAACGGAGAATCCTTGGGTAATATTTAACTTTTCATTGCGGCTCTGTCTTTCAGCATCTTCTCTTTTTACAATATAAAATAAAAACAAAAAAGTTCGCAGATTTAAAAATACCTTCGTGGATTTTCAAAATTTTAGGAGACAACTTTTTTAAATTCTGAGCATTTAATTCTGGGAACAGGTAAGGTCCCACACAAAATTTGGGCCCAATTGATTCAGACAGACAGACAAGCACAGTATATATTTATATAGATTTGAATAATGGAGAACTGTTGTTTGGTAATATCTTGATATTTAATTACCAGGGAACTGCTTGTTTTAATACATATATTATTACAATTTACAGTATACAAGATATGTACTAAATGTAGAGAATACATATATTATTACAATTTACAGTATACAAGATACATACTAAATGTAGAGAATACATATATTATTACAATTTACAGTATACAAGATACATACTAAATGTAGAGAATACATATATTATTATAATTTACAGTATACAAGATACATACTAAATGTAGAGAATACATTATTATTACAATTTAAGTATACAAGATACATACTAAATGTAGAGAATATTTATATTTCATATGAGGTATGTTGAAAAGGTTTTGAGAAGTTTTTTTAAAGGTACATTTGAACTATTTTTTGTTCATTTGAACTATTTTTTGTTCATTTGAACTATTTTTTGGTTCAGTTGAACTTTTCTTTTGAATTATTTTATGTTCATTTGAAATATTTCTTTGTGTTTAAACTATATTTAATTTAATTTTATTTCCTTTTGGAACTTTATCCCCTTGAAGAGAAAATACATTTTTCATTGTTTCTTAAATCTCCAGGACATGATTTATCTCAGATCCTTGAGGATCATTTTCTATCCTGGTTTTGGACTCTGGTTTTCCCAATAGGGAGTTTAACTTTGAAAACTATTTCCCCTTTGGAGAAAAATACATTTTTCATTTTTTCTTGAATCTCCAGGACATGATTTAATCTCTGATCCTTGAGGATAATTTTCTATCCTTGCTTAAACTCTTGTTTTCCCCGTGGGGATTTTAACTTTGGGAACTAGTTCCCCTTTGGAGAAAATACATTTCATTGTTTCTTGAATCTCCAGGTCATGAAATATCCCTGATCCTTGAGGATCATTTTCCATCCTTGTTTAAATCTTGTTTTCCCCGTGGGGAGTTTAACTTTGAAAACTATTTCCCCTTTGGAGAAAATACATTTTTCCTCTTTTTTTGAATCTCCAGGTCTTGATGTATCTCGAATAGTTAAGGATCATTTTCTACCCTTGTTTAAACTCTTGACCTTGGAGAACTATTTCCTCTTTGAAGAAAAAATACATTTTTCATTGTTTCTTGAATCTCCAGGTCATGATTTATCTCCGATCCTTAAAGATCAATTTCTATCCTTGTTTAAATCTTGTTTTACCCGTTGGGAGTTTAACTGTGAAAACTATTTCCCCTTTGGAGAAAATACATTTTTCCTCGTTTCTTGAATCTCCAGCTCATGGCGTGATCCTAGAGGATTACAGACCGGGATCGTTCTGTCCCTAATTATTCCATGAACATGATGAGGGGTGAAGAGGTCTCTGTCCTCCACCAGGTTCACTAGCCTGGCCAACGTCTTGCCCTTTCTGACCTGCACAAAGATATCGTCATTTTTGAACATTTGCATAGATGGAGAACGTGATACTCCTGCCTGGGGTGAGAATTTGGATACTACTAGTTTGTGTTCTATGATTGTATTTAATAATACTGGAAATAAAGATAAATCATTGTTACTCTTTTATTTTAATTGAACACACTAATTGGTATCCACTTTCCTTGCCTTGCAGGGAGTGTTATCGAATTTCTTACTTTTGCGATTACAACTTTTTTCTCCCTCATGGCATAGATCCCCCCTTCTTTTCCTTTTTCAGTGTCGTCTTCGTTGCCAGTCCATCTACTACTCTCCCATCTGTCTCTACTACCTGCCCTGCTTCCTGGTCTACTTACTAACCTACTTCCTGACCTACTTATTGACCTACTTTCTACTGTGTATCCTGACTTGTTGTCAATTAATGACTTATTAGTTTTGATACTCCCTGTCCGTTCTATCTTTTCCAGAGATGCTGCTCTGGTTCTGGTTGACGCTCTCCTCTCCTTTGATGTTCTCCTTCCCCTTGTTGACGGAAGGCTCATTGGCTGAGAAGTTTTTTCCCATGCTTTGCTGAAAGCGGATCTCATAGCTTTCATGATTTAATTAATTTTTCATGGGCACTCCTGGACATGTCTTGGTCCTTGGTGTCCTCAGTCCTGGGGAGAGATCAAACTTTTCTACTGTCTTGGTTATTCTTCCCGATCTTCTACTTCATGACCCTGATGACCTGTTGTTGTTGACAATGTTGTCTCTTCTGCAATCCTTAATTCTGGTCCTGATTCTTTTTGCGTCTCAGGTTGATTCTCTGTTCTATTTCTTGTGAGGCTGCAGTGGTCACTTGATCCTATGTTATCGTCTCGTCCTCATCCTGTAGTATCTGTGTTAGTTCTCAGGGGCGGATACAGGGGGTGGCGGGGGGACATTCGCCACCCCCTGACAGATTCAGGAGGGGCGTAGCCCCTCCCTGAGATTTCAAGGCAAAAAATGTTCCCAATTTTATAAATCGAATGTGTTTTTCAATTTCAAGCTTTTTTTATTCTATGGAAATCTTGACTTTCTTTTCTTCAGTTTAATTTAAAAATCAACGACAACAAGTAAATGTTATTGTTAATGATAAATTTAGAATTAGAAAGGAATTGAGTTTTTGCCACAAACTCTGATTTTCTAATCCTTTTATCTCTACAATCCAATCCCGTAAACCTTAGATATTTCAAACTATGAATTCTGTTAGATTAAGTATTCTAAGTTTGAAATAAGGTTTAAACCATTCGGTTGCACAGATATAGGGATAAGAAAATTTGAGTTTGCGGCATAAACTCAATTCCTTTGTAAGAAACTAGACTTAAGTTATAATATTGTTCATATCTAGTAATGTTCCTTAATCAATACTCATTTATCAAAATTGTAATATTGGTCCTAATTTTGATGCATTAAAGTATAACTAGTAATTTCTTTTTGTTTTTAAATTGCTAATGTCCCTATTATTGTTCCTGTTCCTAATACTGTGTCCGACCCAACTTAAATCCCTGTCCTAATCCAATATTTTTGTTCCTTATTCCTGAACAATCTTTTTATTGTTCCTAAATCCCTGTCCTAATCCATTATTTTTGTTCCTAATTCCTGAACAATCTTTTTATTGTTCCTAAATCCCTGTCCGAATCCTTTAATTTTGTTCCTAATTCCTGAACAATCTTTTAATTGTTCCTAAATTCCTGTCCTAATCATTTATTTTTGTTCCTAATTCCTGAACAATCTTTTAATTGTTTTTAAATTCCTGTTCTAATCCGTTAATTTTGTTCCTTAAAGTTAAAAATCTAGTTTTTTAGTCTTTAGTCATTAATTTTGACTCTTTTTGAGTCTTTTAAGTCAAGCACGATTTTTTGTTCCTAACTTTTAATTTTTTGTTCCTAAAAAATCTTGCCCCCCCCCTCACTTAAATCCTGTATCCGCCCCTGTTAGTTCTCCTTCTCCAATCTCATCAACATTAAAATGACTATTAAAAAAATATATTTCCATTCAACTCTTCTGACAGATGCTTCGTGCTATGATCTGAGTTCAATACCCTTTTGGAATGGATCTAGATTGTTTGGCTTTATTCTTAGATTGCATTTGTTATGTGCATCATTTCTCCAACTGGGAGCCATGAACGTATGTGAGATTTTGTACATATGGTTTGGTTCACAGTATGACCTAACTTCATGAATTATAACAAAACTGAATTTATAGAAAAATAGATCAAATGAACAAATAATGTGTTGATTTGAACTGCAGGATATGACGTCATGTCTGTAGTTCAAATGAACAATATTTCAATCGAACAATAGTTCAAAAAGGTATCCACCAACAAATTAGTATCTTTTTCTAGGACCTCTGTTGTCCAAATCTTTGCCATTTTTCAAATCTTGCTTTACAACTTTGCATTTAGCACCATAGCAGATGTCAAACTCATCCCAAATCATCAACTAAGAAGCCTTGCAAATTTTGTTTGAAAACTTTCAATTATGTCGACTGTTTGTGGGGTTTTTATGGATTTTTCCTCGTTCTGCAAACATTGTCCCTTCTTACATTTTTCCCTTTAGTATACTTGTAGATATTGCCTTGTCATTACTATTATCCCCTAATGCATTTTGGATCATGTCAAAGGTGTCTGCTTTATTTTGGAAAGTATTAGGCCTGCATTTTTATGTATCGGGCATCCCAAGTGGGTTGGTATTAAAAACATTCCCGTGCTCTGAATGGAGCTAAACAAAGGAAAAGGCGGATTACATAGAAATAAAAAGTTTGATAAATAAAGTCCGTTGGCAGAAGACAACCGGGATGGATTTAGTTAGCTTTGAAAAAAAATTACAAGACTGGAACGTCGAGAAGTTCCTTAAAAAAATCGCAAAACTTATTGAAAATACTTCGAATACTATGGTCTATCACAATATACAGATAAGTAAATCATTTTATTTTTAATAAAGAGATTGAGAGTAGTTTTTAAATATAAAGATGAAATTATCCATATCTAAGAATTCAACGTATTGCAGAATGAAAAAATGTTGTTAACAATGTTTATCAACTCTACTGGAATAAAATGTGAGGATTATGTTTATCCGACATAAATATGTTTTAGTTGAAAATTACAGAGAAATTCAAAATATTGGGGATAGACGAGTTTTACACGTGTTTACTGTCAGGTGATTTATTAAAGGGACTGTAAACGTAATTTCAAGTGACTCGATCCACTAAACTCTACTGTTTCTTCGGTCAGTGTACTGTAAATTATTGCAGTACACACCAACAGATTAGAAGAGCGTGAAGTGGCATCTCCAATTTACAATGGTACCCTTGAAAGCTATGTCTCATCAAGGATGAATGACCTTTGTCTTTGTTTTCTCGTTAGAAATTGATAATTTTCAATTGTAGGTTCTCTATTATGAGCGGAATTAGAAAATTAAAAAAGTTAAAATTAAACACTTTTAAACCTAGAAAAACTACATTTTCCTTCACATTATTGATCAGATGAAGATTTAAAGGGTACCGTTGTGAATTTATATTGCAGGGTCTCTTGAAAATAGAACGACCGTACTTTTAATATTATTGTTTTATTATTTATCTCTTATTCATTATCTAGCTTTCTTTGTTTAATATTTGTTTATTCTTTCTGTTTGATAGATATGTGCTAATCCAGAATATTAGATAAGAATGGATAGATATGTGCTAATCCAGAATATTAGATAAGAATGGATAGATATGTGCTAATCTAGAATATTAGATAAGAATGGATAGATATATATGTGCTAATCCAGAATATTAGATAAGAATGGATAGATATGTGCCAATCCAGAATATTAGATAAGATTAGATTTATGTTTATCCAGAATATCAGATATGAAAAGATTGATATGTGCCAATCCAGTATATTAGATAAGAATGGATAGGTATTTGCTAATCTAGTATATTAGATAAGAATAGATAGATATGCGCCAATACAGAATATTAGATAAGAATAGATAGATATCTGCTAATTTAGTATATTAGATAAGAATGGATAGATATATGCCAATACAGAATATTAGATAAGAATAGATAGATATGTGCTAATCTAGTATATTAGATAAGAATGGATAGATATGTGCCAATACAGAATATTAGATAAGAATGGATAGATATGTGCTAATACAGAATATTAGATAAGAATGGATAGATATGTGCTAATCCAGAATATTAGATAAGAATGGATAGATATGTGCTAATCCAGAATATTAGATAAGAATAAAAAGAAAACTGAATCTCAATCAATGACTGAAACTTTTCTTTTAATCAATTAACTGTGTATCAATTCATTAAGCAACTCAGATTCCTCAATTTTATTTAAAATGAAGAAAAACAAATCAAGGATACTGAACATTTAAAAAATTAGAATTAAAGGGACTGTCAACTCAGATTCCTCAATTTTATTTAAAATGAAGAAAAACAAATCAAGGATACTGAACATTTAATTTAGAATTAAAGGGACTGTCAACGTAATTTAAAAAATTAGAATTAAAGGGACTGTCAACGTAATTTCGAGTGATCCTCCATGAACAGTATTACATGCTTGATACTGAACATTTAAAAAATTAGAATTAAAGGGACTGTCAACGTAATTTCGAGTGACCCTCCATGAACAGTATTACATGCTTGATACAAAACGGTATCTTTAACCCTTTATTTGAGAAACAATAAGAAAGATATCATCGTTTTTCTTTCTTAAGAGTTTAAAAGGACTGTTTAGATATTTGTGTGATGTAATAATTATTGATAAAAGAATTCTAAACATTCCTATTCAAGTTTGAACATTTATCTGAATTATTTCAGTTTAACATTGTCTTCTTTGTTAGTTAAATACAACGTAGTTATAAATATTCGTACTCATCGTACCTACAGTTAGATGAGAGCTTGTACATTCTCATCGTAGCTCCAGTTAGATCAGAGCTTGTACATTCTCATCGTAGCTCCAGTTAGATCAGAGCTTGTACATTCTCATCAGTACTATGCAGTTAGATGAGAGCTAGTACAATCTCATCGTAGCTCCAGTTAGATGAGAGCTTGTACATTCTCATCAGTTCTATGAAGGGTAGCTCTGGACCTTCTTCATTCGAAATTGAGAAGCTACTCTGCATAGTTCTGAAGAGAATGTGCAAGCTCTCGCCTGACTGCAGTGCTAAAGCGATGATTACGTATATTTTAAACAGTTTTAGCTTTACAACACAGAATTTAAACATGAATATGAAAGAAGTTTCATAATTTCAAATGACCTCCATATAAAGATTTCTTTATCCGATTCACAACAGTATCTTTCAGTCTAAGTAACAATAGAGAAGATATCGTCTTTTTTCATCTTTTAAAGTGTAGACTTCGGTATATTACAGTGAAACCCTTAATATCGAATACTTCGAAAGAATTCATCAAATGTCGTATTCTTCACTTTCTGATAATGGAATGTTGCAGTTATTTAGTTTTTAAATGATTATATGGAACAATTTAAAACTGTTCCTGCATATTCATAGCTATTTATTTATTTTCGCAAATACTGAAATTTACGAAATATAGTATAAAACTCATTGAAAAATTGTCAAGACGACATTCCATAAATTCTTCCGATGTATTCGTTATTAAGGGTTTCACTGTATGTTCTTTGTTTCTGCTGCATAAAATCCCCAAGTCAAAATGTTTTTAAAAAGTGAATTCTAGCTGCAGATATGATTGCTTGAAATAAAATTGCTGGAAGGGTAGTTTCCTTCACAAAATTCACAAAATTCAATCTAAATGTTGGTTTTTTAACATAGAAGCTTTATTGTACTTCTATGTTCTTCAAGGGTTCACTTCCCTGTTTTAATTGTTTAAAGAATAAAGTATGATTACACTTTACAATTTCTAGGAGCCAAGTTTATAGTAAGCATGTTTCAAGCAACCATATCTGCATTGAATTCAACTTTTGGTAAACTAAACCCAATTGTATTTAGGGATCAATCCCTTAATTTTACAAGAACAGCATAATGTTGTAACTTGGGTGAATGTTTCTAACTTTTCTATTATTTTAGTGGAAGCAGTAAACTAGATCTTCTACATTTAACCTTTATGCTGGTATTATGCTCAACAAATTTGGAAAAATAAAAAGTTTTAAAGTTTTATGTTTTTTTTTAAATGATAATAAAAAACTTTAAATCTCGACTTCAATGCAAATGTTACAATTTTTTTGCCAATGTCATGATATGGTGGAAAACTTTCTTTTGCCTGTCCTAGCCGCAGCACTCGCCCCCCCCCCCTTCTCTATAGACACAGCGCTCGGTCCTTCTTGTAGGCTGCATCGTTACCTTGTCCCTCCATCTCTATACTTATATAAACGTGAATAAAATATGTATAAATTTATTAAAATATAGATGTAGAACAACATGTTACGGGAAAGGAAGATTTTCACAAATAACAAAACAAAAACAATCCTAGTTGTGCATAGATAGAGAGATTACATCGAGTAAATATAAAACAGCTGATTATCTTTTAAAAAGCAGCTAATAAAACTTTAACAAACCATTGATTAGCTGTTACCAGCTAATTACTGTTAATAACAGATGATAAATTGCTAATATTCAGTTGATAATCTGTTAAGAAATAGCTGATAAATCTTTAACAGCCATTGATTAGCTGTTAAAGCTAATTAAAAGTTAATTGACAGCTGATTAACCTTTAGTAAATAGCTGATTCGCTTTCAATAAACAGCTGATAAGCTCTTAATATAAAACTGATTAACTTTTGACAAACAGCAGTTTAACTGTTAATAAACAGTTAATAAGAAAGATTATTGCCTGAATCAAATAGCAATGAATATCAGCATACCCTGCATTAAAAAGTAGATAAGTTTATTCAAGAAGTTATCTTGTAAAAAGACAGTTTATACATTTTACATTTGTTTAAATTAAATGCATGGGATGTGTTTAAACGATGTAGAGAGATCAATATTCCTATAATATATACAAATATGTAAATTGTCAGTAATTATGTAAATTTGTAACAATATTGCTAGACGATAGGTCTGTTGTTCAGTTGTACAAGAATTGAGTATTTAACTTGAGTAGTTTAGGTTGCTGACTGATGCACTATGTGTGCAGACTAGAACAGATTTGTTAAAAGAAGAACGTAGTAAAGTTGGAAAAAATCTAACAGAAAAGGTTGGAACCTGATTTTGAATGCAAGAACTATGTCCGTTGAAATTAAAGATTCCAGGAGAAAACAATATGAAAGAAGGAAAAACAAGGTTTAATCTAGAACCTGGAGAAAGAAACTAGAAAAACTGAAGAATTTATGTTATCTATGCATTATGAATTCTCGGATAGGATTGGGTAGACCAAGTTTATCTACTCCGCCCCTTTCTAATTTGGACACGCCCACATTTTTTCTTATTGATCTCCTGCACCAGTGGGATAGAGGGGCGGGCCCAGATTCCCCGCCTACCCTGTATTTAAGTGTAACCTCACAGTGCCCCCAGACTGCAGAAACTACTGGATAAAGGATTTTACCCTTGAGCCCGGTGTGAGCAGAACCAAGAAATCTTCCTTCAACTAGAAATCCTAGAGTTCCTCGATCCATATCCAGGATCATATAGAAGGTGTCAGGGACGGGAAATGTTCTCTCCTGGGAGGAGGATTGAGCAGGGAAGGACGGATACGGAGAATGTTGAGAATCATGAAACACTCGGTTTCTTCCAAGATCCCAACCCCAGGAGTTCTTATTACTTCCAACTAGGGTTTGGTATCCAGCAGGAGAATGGAGAGGAGCTTCTCTAGTAGCTACTCCTATAACAGCATGTGTTCCACGTTGTCTAGTTGGCCAGCAAACCTCCCAGACATGAATACCAGCTGAATATCCTTGCTTCCCGCGTATACTATCAGTAGATTGAGCAACAGGATGCCTGAAACAAGAAGTCAACGTTAGGAGTGTTTTGTATTGAACATTTAAAACATGCGATCTCTGAGGAAAGAAAGGGACACTTGCCTCCAACTTTCAATTTTTTAATGCCTATATCTCTGCAACCTGAAGATGGAAACTTTGCACTATTGGATCTAGCAGAATTCAGAGTTTGAATATCAGGTTGCGAAGATATACGGACTAGAAAATTAGAGTTTTTGATTAGTGTGCCAATTGGTGTTTAAAGACTAAATTGAATTATTATGAATTGTTTTCTTGGGTCTCTTGTTTAACAGGTTTGTCATTCAAGAGTATATGGGATGACATATCATAATCAATATTGCCCGAATCAAAGTCCACGCTTAAGAGGATTATTTAATGTGTTATTTTGACAAACCATCCATCCAACCATACAAAATTAAATGATAATATAAAATATATAAATATATAAATATTTGATTTGAAAGTCGTCTTTGTATCCGGAATTATTGAAGACCATTTCACATGTTCTCTGAGGATAAAAATATACCTGTGGAAAGTAAATTCATCGTCCTCCTTGACGAAAATATTTAGAGATCTATCATTAGGATTCCAGGCGTGCTGGAGTTGAACCTGCCGGCTAGCTACAGGCCGGTCAAGCAGAAGGTCCAGGTGTGGGGGTAGAGGTAGGTAGAATGGAACCGGTTTATCAATTTTCTCTTCATCTTCAATATTTCCATTTCCATCACTCTTCACTTGTTTCATCCCTCTAGTGAGAAGCCCACCCATACCGGAAACTTGGGACCGCCCCCTCCTCTGGCTCTGGCGCCTGGGATATGGTCGCTGCCTACCTCTGATAGTGGCAGGTTTAGGTTGAATGGGCGTGGCTAGTAGAGGCCTAGGAGGATGGGCGTGTCTGTAGCTGTAAGCGTATAAAGGTTGTCCTCTGTACCATTGAATATCTCTAGGCTCTGAACCTCCCACCATCCTGATCTAGAGAGAGGAGACCGAGCATATCCTCTAAACACAACCCGTTCTTCTCCGTCTGATTCTTATACGCTATCCGTATTATCTTCTTATAGATTCTCTCCTTCTCCTGGTTCTCCTCGCTCCAGCTCTCACAGTTCAGTCTAAAAAAAATGTTGTAAACACTTTTATTTTCTAATTTTTAATGAAACCATTACTGCAACATACGAAGCTAAGATCTACCACTAATGTGCTTATCCAATCCCCTCCCCCCCCCGCCCTCCCTCTCCTCACTCTATGTTCTCAATTAATTTGAAGATTGAACTTTGTAGTTTGTATGTATTGAATATTGATCTAGAACTTGGAAGAGGAGAGAATCTAGGGAAATGATCAAGGAAGAATCAATATCCAGATATTATTCATGTATATAGTGGGAGAATATTGATTGGTGTTTGTCGGACGTATTCTTTATTTCCGGAATCAGTTCCCTACTCAGAGAGGATACGGAGATACATAGATTTGATATAAATAGGAATATAGATACATTTTATACATATTATGCATATATGTATAATTGAAACATCAGGAATATTTAAAAATAATATGTAAAATGGAATATGAATAAAGGTATGTCAAATATTATACACTTACTATTCAGAACAGGAATAGAGATTTTATAAAAAATAAAACAGAAATACACATATTTATATTGGAACAGAAATATTGATATGTACAAAATATACGAGATAATGAATATACGAGATGAAAATTGAAACAGGAATACTACTTTGTACGAGAAAATATGTAAATTGGAACAGGAACACTGATATGTACAAAATAATATGTATATTGGAACAGGAATACTGATATGTACAAAATGATATGTATATTGGAACAGGAATACTGAAATGTACAAAATGATATGTAAATTGGAATAGGAATACTGATATGTAAAAAATAATATGTATATTGGAACAGGAATACTAATATGTACAAAATGATATGTATATTGGAACAGGAATACTAAAATGTACAAAATGATATGTATATTGGAACAGGAATACTAATATGTACAAAATAATATGTATATTGGAACAGGAATGTAAAATGTACGAGATACTATGTAATTTGGAACTGGAATAATGATATGTACGAGATAATTTGTAATCTCGAGTTCACCATCAAGAGATATGTAAGAATTAAAAAATTTGAATTTGTTGCAAAAACTCAATTCCTTTATATATAATTCAAATGCATATTTATTCTCAGTAGATACTAATATATTTTTAGATGGAAAAGAATAACGTTTAAGGTAAGGATGAGATGTATAGATTTATATAAGAATCGGTATGAACTATGGCTACATTATGAAAAAGTATAAAGATAAACAACTACAGATTAAAGTATTGCACTGTAAAGAATGCCTACTAAGTACATTGTATATAAAGAAAATAAGATGATGAATAATATTTACTTGTTTTCTCGTGTTTGAGACTGCAGATTAGCACAGGGCTGATGAGAGAGAACTAAACTTTACTTCTAGGTTCTCAGTTCTCAAACTTGCTGAGTTTCCCCTTTTTAGCCATCCCTTAAAAAAAGTTAAAATATTTCAACTTTTTACCGAATATGATAAGTTTAACATCGGCATGCAACCATACCAAAACTATGCCGCAAATATTTTATTTCCTTTGTTAAATTCCAGGAAGTTTGATTCAAAATTTGAAATGCAAAAATGATTTAGCTTTAGCACAAAACTTTCTTTCGCCTGTTTTTATTTCTATTAACCATGATCTTCCCCTGAATACTTCTAAACTGCAGAATACAATCGTCTAGCTAAACATGTTTTTTTTTACAAATTAGATACTGAATATATTAGAAAGGGGGTAGCATGGTAAGCAGGGGGAGATGTATTTACTCCGTTCTTGGATTTCCCTTGTATTCAAGATACTTAAGGAACATTTGAAACTGCACTATCATGCTTCTCATCAAAATCTGGTTTGTAAATTCAGAAGCTTCTGCAGCAATGGTTTTAAACCTTAAGAATTGATGGAGATATTGAGAAATTTGTTTAAAATTCAAAGAATTATATATAACCAAGGTTTAGTATCTCCGACAACTTTTATGATACGTAAAGAGGAGGCTAAAATTTACAAAGTTTTAAAGATTTGCAATGGTTTTCTATACTACTTTGACAACTATTAACTTTACGAAAACCAAAGATAAAGGAATTGAGTCTTTGTCAAAAACTCTTCTTTTCTTATCCCTATAACTTTGGAGCCCAATGTCGTAAACCTTAGATATTTCAAACTATGAATTCTGTTAGCTAAACTGATCTAAGTTTGAAATATCAAAGGTCTACACCATGATGTTGCAAAGATAAAAGGATTAGAAAATTTGAGTTTGTGGCAAAGATGCAATTCCTTTTGTAAGTCCCGGGTCCAATGTCTAACGTGCTGCATGACACCCCAGCCATAAAATGACATCAAACCTTGACTATGAAATATCCATTCTATTATATATTCATGATTTCGAGATTTGAGTCATGGCGCGCAAGTTGAACCGGTGATTGATGGTTCAGCGACGCGATTCAAATTCGACCTTTGACTAATTAAACCTAATTGTGCATGCCTACAAATGTTCTCTTATCTATTTTTACGTAAAAAAATAAACAGGTTTTCATGACAAAGGATAGATAAATAAATAGAAAAATATAAGCGAAACAAAGAGACGTTTTCTTGATAAAATTTAATGATCAACGCTTGTGACGTAGAAGTAATGTTTTTTGTATTCTTGTTAAGTATTAAAGAAAGGAACTGAGTTCTTGTTAAGTATTAAAGAAAGGAACTGAGTTCTTGTTTAGTATTAAAGAAAGGAACTGAGTTCTTGTTTAGTATTAAAGAAAGGAACTGAGTTATTGTCCCAAACTCAAATTTTCAAATCCTTTTATATTTGCAACCTGGTGGAACGCGTCGGTCAGCACAGACAGAGCAGTTTTGGGTCCGAGGAGAAAAGTTTAAATTCATGTTTTACAGAATCATCGGAATAAATCTATTCAAAATGAAGTTTTGGTTCAACCTACCGCATGAAAACCAGAAACCTCTGGAATAGAAAGAGGACTGTTCAACTCAAATTATTACATTAAATAGTTCAATAAACATGAAACACGGTAATTATGGAATGTGAACTGACCCATTCGACTAATTAATTAATTATAATTAGTTTGTGACTATTAACCTTGCATTATACCATCAAATACACTTAATATTGTTTTAATGTCGTCTTCTATTTCTCACTGTATGCTATATTTTATGTTAAGTGAATACTCCCTATTCATAGATTCCGTAGGTTCCAGAATCTCATCAAATGGAAATTATTCCACAAAGTTTCCACAAAGATAAAAGAAAAATGCATAAGTTTGGTTTCTAAAGAAAATTGTTTTCGGTTTATGAAGGTTCAGAAACTGTAGAAGGAGAATAATGAAGCAAGTTTAGGTGTCGTGGTTTCCACATTTTCTGAAATATCATTTGAGTAGATAATACACTTTGACGGCTTCCTACGCTAACTATACAGTGGGACCTAGAGTGGTCTAGGCGATTATATCAATACAATGAAGACGACTTTAAATTTTAATGTGATTTAAAACAAGCTGTTAAACAGCATTGATTGGATACTCATATATAAACATTGAAGTCCAGTTGTGCCTAGATCGGCATGCTGATCAGACCTACTAGACTGCTCCCTGCATGGCACTTTGTATTTATGGGCGCTGTGAAAGGCTTTACACATTGGAGTGAGGGAGGGAAGGCCAGCTGCCATGAACCCAATGCTCGATTAGCTAACTTCCTATCTTACTGATACAGTATCTACAGCTCAGGTACTAAGTCAAGAAATAGGAATCTACAAGAATAAAGAAGAAAAATAAAAAGAAGTAAATCTAAGAAAGAGCCAATATGTCTAATAATAATCCAGCTAATCCGGTTTTACACCCACTCTACTTAGCAATCGGAGCCCTTTCTGGAAGAGCCCTGTTCCGCAGCTGATTAAAGTGCAAACTCCCCTTGTTTTAAAGCGATAGGCTGGAGTGCTCAGGTTATTTCTTCTTTAAAAAATCTGTCCATGTGGGAATACACCTAATAACATCGAGGACTATGGTATATCCATAGAGAATAGAATATATAGAGAGGAATTTACTAGAAAAAAAGTGTAAAACGGCCATTTTGTTGTACTGTTTCCATACTGCAGGTGTACTTCACATATTTATGCTATATAACCTGTTGGGCCCTGGAAAATCATTTTATAGATAATCTAAAATTATTGTTAAAAGAAAACCAAATTATGAAATAGGCTGGTTTCATAATTGATCAATGATCATTTCACATAGACTCTATGCCTTCCACTTTACAAACGATGATTTTCCGTTATAACCATAAATCAAATGATGTTTTTATTCACCTAATTCATTATAAAGTTTATTAACAGTTTAAAAATTCGAAATTGAAATGGATAGTCTAGGGAAAATACTGTATTAATGTACTCTACTGCATATAATTTGTGAACATTTACATGATTTGTACACTTTGAACTCCCTTTCAGACTGAACGGGACTGAAAAAATTCATACCGAGAGATTCTTTTAATTCCTCTCTATTTATTCTATTCTCTATGGGTATATCTTATACCTGTTACCCTTACACCCCCATCCTTATCCTCCTACCTCCTAAAATCCAAACTTATCCTACTTCATGAGCAGATATAGTGGAACTCAGAAACTGCTTTATACTGTGGAATCTTAGTCAAAACTTTCTGAGAGAGATCATCATTTGTATCATAGGTGTTCCTTTCCTAGGGGGTACATCTAAATCACCTTAAATGCAGTTAAGGCAAGGAAGTCTTTTAAATTTCTTTTTAAATTACTGCAGACACTGATACATGTAACTCAATGCAGCTGACAAAGGGAAGTTCTTATTACAACAATGTCAGCAATAAACCATCCTGTATATTAACCATCCTGGGGAGGGGGTATGCAGCTAAACAGACCAGCCAGAAACACAAGAAGATTGAATACATGCATCAATAAATTTGTTGAATAAAAAATCTGGAAAAGAATTAAAAAATCAATTGTTAAAAAAACATAGAAGTCCAGAGAAGCTGTCATTTAAAAAAACGCAAACATGTAATTCGAAAAAAGCTTTTCAACAATCAAAACTGAAATAAAAAAGTGTTTTAAATCAAATGGTTTTACCAGTAGAAAATGTTTTTTTAAATCTAGTGGTCTTAATTTAACGACCTTTTAATTTTAGACCTGGGTTTTTAAAGCACAACATTTTTGAAAAAAATTTCATGATGCTCTGAACCACTTGGCCGGGCTTGGACAAGAGAATAAGAAAATACTAAAAAATGCTAAAACTATCAGGCGACGATAAATAGACGATTAATAACTTACTAGATTATATTTCGATTAATGAAATTCCCAGGAACCATATTTAATGAGAAGTTAAGTTGAACTACGTAGACTAAATTAACCCACTTTTCTTCATCTTGACTAGAGAACTGGTTGAACCGGCAGTACATAGTTTAACAAGTATATTCTATTTCCTAACAAATACATTTTTAGAGAACTTAAGTGTTTCCTTGATTTACTCTAAAACGCGATTTCTTAGAAAGTCGTCTTCCAAGGAAATAGTATTTAATAAATAAAGTATTAGTTTCTGGGTTCCATTCCATGGTTCAAAACAGACAGACAAACAAACACCCAAACAGACAGACAAGCCAAATTTATATATAGATTCGTAACTAATAGAAAATTATTAATTGTTCGTGTCTATATTTTCAATTAATACTAAAAATATTCTAAAAAGTTAAAATGAAAACTATGCAAAAAAAAATAAGAATAATATGTTTATTCTGTTAGATTGATTAGTCTAAGCTTGAAATATCAAAGGTTCAAACCGCCATGTTGAAAAGATATGGGAATTAAAAAATTAGGGGTTGTTGCGAATGTTCAGTTTCTTTTGTCAAAAAAAAGTCTGGATACTTTTCAACTTGTAAACTATAAATTCTGCCAAATCAATAAGAGAAAATAGTAAAATCGTTGAAATAACAATTACCCCCCCCCCCCGTCCCTTGTCACCCTTGACTAGAAATAAGGAATTCCCCCTCCAGGGTTTTTAAAGAGTTTTTACTTGGCACACAAGATTCGTTACTTAAAATGTGTCCTCGACGTTTGAAAGAATTGGCATGAGATCCGGAGTCTGAATCTGCACCAATATTTTGTCAAACTACAATATTTCTCTTATTTTCATTCTTTGTTATTTAATCCTTGAAACCCTTTAGTAAATAATTTGAACCCTGGGTTTAAATAATTCAATGAAACCAGAACTAGTCAAACCTCTGACGTCATCCAATTAGTTTCTTTTTGGAATTCATCGTCAAAATTTCTTCCAGGACTTTATCCTATCTCCCGACCTCCTCTAGCTCACTTGCAGAACTTTCCCGACCTACCCGACCTTCTCCAGTTCTCCTGAAAATCATCTCCCAAACCTTCTCCAGTTCTCCTGAAAATCATCTCCCAAACCTTCTCCAGTTCTCCTAAAAATCATCTCCCAACCCTTCTTCAGTTCTCCTGAAAATCATCTCCCAAACCTTCTTCAGTTCTCCTGAAAATCATCTCCCAAACCTTCTTCAGTTCTCCTGAAAATCATCTCCAAAACATATATCCAGTTTTCCTGCAAATCATCTCCCGACATCCTCCATTTCTCCTGCGGATCATCTTCAAAACTCCTCCAGTTCTCCTGCAGATCATCTCACGACCTTCTCCAGTTCTCCTGAAAATCATATCCAAACCTATCCAGTTTTCCTGCAGATCATCTCCAAACCTTCTCCAGTTCTCCTGCAGATCATCTCCCAGCATTCTCCAGTTCTCCTGCAGATCATCTCCCAACATTCTCCAGTTCTTCTGCAGATCATCTCCAAAACTTCTCCAGTTTTCCTGCATCTCCTTGTCTGTCTCTCAACCTAATTTTTCACGGATCTTCTCCAGTTCTCCAGCTCCTCCAATGTTTTCCCCAAGAAATCCCCGAATTCTTCTCTAATAGTGCTTTCGATTTTCTCTCGCTTTCTTTTAGTTTTTTTTTCTATTCTCAAATCCCTCCCAAGAGTACATATATACTACATAGTTTTCATGACTATACCGTAAGAATCCTAAAATCAGAATTATATTTGATTTTTAAACTTTTGTGCTTGCAAAAAAAGTATAAATTCGTTCGATAATCAGATTTTTTCCTCCTCATTTACATCTGTTTTTTTCATATAAACAGTTATTCAGCCCCTATAAAATTTTTTGGACAATATTAATTCAAAGTTTAGACTCGCTTAAACAAGATATTCTTAAATTAAAAACCACTCAAGTAAAAGTAATTAAAGTTTTCAAGGTTTCATCAAAAATTTTAAGATTTTAAGAATAGTCAATATCTTAAAGAATTAAAACCTTGAAAGCAATGATAAAAATTAATCTTTTTAAAAAGAACAAAGTAATTATTAGAGAGCTAGGTGAAAAGATAAATTCCAAGAAGAATTCTTCCCCATTTTCTTTATCGAAAAATAATCGAAAAAAAAACTTTTTACATTAAAACTCTTCTTTGATCAGAACTCTACATAATCAAGTTCTAAGTTGACACAATAATTTATAGAAACACATTACAAAAACGATATAAATGTTCTGACTAAACAACCACCTAAACAAGACGAAGAATAGTTCTGCCAGGGTTCTGGTTCCGTTGTTAAATGGGACGGTTTAAGTATTTTTGCATTAACTGTCTCTCCCGTCCCCCTCCTCCCTGCTGTAAATTAAGTAGTTCAGGACCCATTGATCTTCGTCTCAGTAAACCTTTAGATTTAGAGCTCCCGGCAGAACCACTGTTAAGAACTTTATTACGAAACTGTTTGGATAAACTTTCTTTTAACAGGTCGGAGGGAAGAGATCCCCTCCTTGTATTGAGGCCAAGGTTGTTCTGATGTCGGAGAAGGTTGGATCCAACCAGGTTTCCATTGTTTGAAGGTTTGCAATCTCCTAGGACCAGGTTGGAAGGAGCTGATCCCCGTCTTCTGCTCAGTCTCTCGTACAGGTTACTAGAGTTCTCCTTCTCCCCTGGTTCAAGGAACACGGATGAATCTTCCTCTGAATTCGGAGAAGGACTTTTTTCCACCAAACTCATTTCCATGTTTGGCGGACTACGTATCCGGTTTTCTCGCGGTTGCAGAGTTCGATTAAATTTTATCGCCGGGTCATTCTCTATACACACACTTGTAGGTCGGCTCAACCTACCCCGACCAGGCTTCAAGGAATTTCTGTTGTAAAGTCCCCGAAGTAAGGAAGATCGACGACGATCCGTGAGAGAGAAATTTCTCCTAAGCTGAACCGCTTTGGTCGCGTCGCAGTCCGGTTGGGTCATCTGGTCGAACACGCGAAGGAGAGGGTCGTTACAAGGCAACGACATCCTCCGTCCAATTTTGGCAGGTCCAGTTGGAGGCTGGAAGACTTTGGATTCTCTGACAGGTTCGATTTCATCTTGGCTTGAGGTTGGGAAGGATATATCTTCTTGCATAACCTCGTCCTCCCACTTTGTCTGATTAGACCTGAAGTTCTCCAACATCTCATTGGTAAGATCACTAGACAAGAATCTATCCCACTCACTAAACAATGGTTCAACAACAAACGTATAAAATCCTACTTGCACCTTGGCTACTGTTACGTTAAATCTATCACAAATAGGAGTTAGGGGTAACCCTAACTCTCTTTCTAGATCACCCTGTCTAAAAAACTCTTCACATGCTCTGAGAGACCAAAGTCTGGATACGTTCCACGTCCTACAAGGGTTCGATATATCCGCACACTTTATACCAATCTGTAGGATAAAATGCCTATGGTGTGGTAGAGCCAGGTTAAGCTCCCGATTGTCCAGGAAAAATCTGAACTGCGTGAGGAACTCTTGTTGTCTGGATATATCTGTAGCCAAGATCAGAGATCTCACAAGATCAACAAACTCTGTAAACTGGGACTCTGGCAAACATTTAGATAGTCCGGAATCCACGAAGCTAGCTACGGCTGATCTCCAATGATGGTTCTCCAGCACGGAAACGTTGTCGTAAAGAACCGCTAGATGGCTCCCTGTAGAGACAAGGAACTTCTCGTTTACTCCTGGGTGATCTAGGTCGTGGGATACAGCTGCGACCAGCGCAGCTAGTAATTCTAGAGGGGTAAGGTAAGGAAGAATAGCTGACTGTTGACAGAATACATACATAGCTTGAGTCACGTCACACGCGTGGAGAGCGTTGTGATACGGGTTCCCGTGATGGTATCCACGCTCTACCAACCGGAAAAATGAGATAACTTCTGTAGGATCCATCCCGAAATGACTCATAAGTCCTGAATAGAAAAATATTAATCAACAAATCTACGGATTTACATTCAGTTACTAATCCTAACACCTACGTCAATAGGATATAAAAATCTATGAAGAAGAACGTCACGGTCTGATCTTTTTGCAGACATATTTTTCAAAATATTTTCAATCCTACGGGTTGTAGTTGCTATGGAGCTTACTGTCGTAAACAAGAGTAGAATTGAATAAGCCGGTATAACAATACAGATCTAGGCAAACATTAAAGGGACTGTGCGCGGAATTTCAAGGGACCATTGATGCTAAGATGAAAATACCCTATTAACATCGGTAACCTGGAAACCTTTATCTGAACAATAATGTGGAAGATATTGTCGTTTTTCTATAGTGTTTAATTCTGATAATTCCCATTTGTTTTCCAACAGCAGAAACGTGTAAGTCACTTTTGTAAAGAAACCACGATTGTAAATAATAAATTTTCCAAATTTGTTAACATTGATATCTCATCCCTATTGGATCAGACAAGGTTTTTAAGGTACCGTTGTGAATCAGGACTTCCCATCTCTGCATGGAGGGTCACTAAAAATCAAGCTTACAGTCCATTTAAGTTTACATTAGAATTAGGAAAATTGTTGAAAACTCAAAAGATTCATTTCTTTTTGTTCAAGTATGCCTTGATATTAACCTCATCATTCATGTCAAGAAGAAAAAGGTCAGAAGAAAAATGGAAAGGAATTGAGTCTTTGTAACAAACTCTGATTTTCTAATACCTATATTTTTTCCACATGATGGTGTAAACCTTTGATATTTTAAACTTGGATTTTTTTCATCTAACAGAATTCATAGTTTGAAATATCTAAGGTCTACGGCATTGGATTACAAAGATAAAGAGATTAGAAAATCATAGTTTGTGACAAAGACTCAATTCATTTCTCATAGTGCTGAAAAATGTTATCGACACACATAACATTAACATATTTAATTCTTAGCTGATAAACAATATAAACATAAATCATCTTTGAATTGTCATAATCAAATCATCATCATTTTTATTTTGTATTTTGTATTTCTTAGCTTCAAATTTTATTCAGAGAGTATGACGAAAATTGAAGGATTCTATCTGCAGTATAGAGAAGATGAAGGATCCTACCTGTAGTATGGAGAAGATGAAGGATCCTACCTGTAGTATGAAGAAGATAAAGGATCCTACCTGTAGTATGGAGAAGATAAAGGATCCTACCTGTAGTATGAAGAAAATGAAGGATCCTACCAGTACTATGAAGAAGATAAAGGATCCTACCTGTAATATGAAGAAGATGAAGAATCCTACCTGTAGTATGAAAAAGATGAAGGATCCTACCTGTAGTATGAAGAAGATGAAGGATCCTACCTGTAGTATGGAGAAGATGAAGGATCCTGCCTGTAGTATGGCGAAAATTGAAGGATCCTACTTGCAGTATGGAGAAGCCAAAGGATCCTACCTGTAGTATGGAGAAGATGAACGATCCTACCTGTAGTATAAAGAAGATGAAGGATTCTACCTGCAGTATGGAGAAGATAAAGGATCCTACCTGTACTATGAAGAAGATGAAGGATCCTACCTGTACTATGAAGAAGATGAAGGCATATTGCTGGAAGACAATGTCCTCCTGTAACCCTGTCCAGCAGGAATGCATTAAACTGCCATTGATAAACCTTCTGAAGAACCCGCTGAGAGAGAACTGGGCATACATCGTCTAGTAGTGCTGGTTGCAGCTGGAGAAGACGGGTGTAGAGAAGACGGGTAGTTTTATTTCTTTTAGCTCCAGTAGAACCTGAAGAACCTCTCCCACTCTTCAGCCGACCTGGAAAAACGGTAAACTTCATATTTTCAAGAAAATTTATTCAAATTTTTTAAAGTAGAAAATCAAAACGTTACCTTTATCCGCAGATTCCGCTAGATGAGCAACCAGGAGTCTATCCTCCTCCAGCATTCTTAAACACCTCTCAACCTCTGCGAATTTACTACTCTTCTCCATCCGTCCTGGATCCGCATTCATCCGTCCTGTCTTTGGGCCCCGGTCAATGCAGTGGCTACACAGGTTCGGTCTCGTCTCGCTCATTACACAACAAACCTAAAATGTTATAATTTTTAAAGTAAAGTGAAAACGACCAATTAAAATTAAGAAATAAAAGAACAACGAAAAATGTTCTGTTGATAAAATCCTCAAATAAGTTCAAGTAGATAAGGGCCCAGTATTATTAAGAGAAAATTTAATTTCTTCAAAAAATGCCTTTTATTAACTATTTATTTGTAAACATAAGATCTCATGAACATATGTATGTTCAATATTCATATTTTTAACAGAATCCAATTAAATTTTTGTTTACAGAAACATCGAATGGACACGCACGTCTAAGTAGATATATAGATATCTTAATTATATATACTTACAGGTAAAGGTGTACATTTTTATCAATTAACGAACTAACAAACAATAAAAAGATATTTTAAAAAATGGTTAAAATGGTGTCGAAAGTAAATTTAGGAAAAATTGGTTTTCTCCTGCATGCTTGACTAAGTACCTGCAGACCGTAAACATAACAAGAAACAAGCGACGGTTAAAATATTTTCTTGAATCTTGTTTCTCAGCTTAAACTCATCTTGAGTTGGTAAATTAAACTGATCCTGGTTCGGGATTTAAATAATATATTTTGACAGGTTTTAGACTTGAATTAGGTATCAAGCTTGACATGTGTCTGAGATTAAACTACACGCTTTAATGATATGAGGAGATATGAAGAGATGGCCAGGAGGGGGGGGGGGGGGGATTTCTCCGACATAAAAAATGGATGCAAGCTAAATATGTCCTTATAAGGATTGTCATCATAGATTCAAGTGTCTCTTGAAGTGCCAATAACAATTCACAACAGGACTCTCGGTCATAAACAGGTCTATCGGTTATAAACAGGACTCTCGGTTATAAACAGGACTCTCGGTTATAAACAGGACTCTCGGTCGTAAACAGGACTCTCGGTCGTAAACAGGAATCTTTGGTCATAAACAGGACTCTCGGTCATAAACAGGACTCTCGGTCATAAACAGGACTCTCAGTCATAAACAGGACTATCGGTTATAAACAGGACTCTCAGTCATAAACAGGACTATCGGTTATAAACAGGACTCTCAGTCATAAACAGGACTATCGGTTATAAACAGAACTCTCAGTCATAAACAGGACTCTCGGTCATAAACAGGACTCTCGGTCATAAACAGGACTATCGGTTATAAAACGGACTCTCGGTCATAAACAGGACTCTCGATTATAAACAGACTCTCGGTCATAATTCAGAAATCTGAAAAGTTTTCTGATGTTTCCGAAGTACGATAACATTCCCTTTAATGCACAGCATATACAGAATGTCAACTATTACGCATTGACCGAGGTTAGGTGTTTTAATAGTTGCAGACGTACTCAGTATATTCAGTATAAACACTCAACAATATACAGAACACCACGCAATCACGCAATCAATAAAATACGCAATTTGTTTTCCTATTCTCCATAATATTACTAGAGATATATATATTGTTTAAAGATCAACAACCAGGCCAGGATAAATTAAACAATAGGAAAGCAGAGTTCAATGATTTAATGTAGAACTAAACTAAATATATGCTACAGTAGGGTGGGGGGTATAATAACACAGGAGAGAAAAAATAATATTTTCAACTATCTATCTTTTTTTTACGCATGATTAAGCAATAATATTAATTGTTTTTATGAAAGTTAAGATTATCATTGTCAGCTTTTAACAATGACAATTGAATTTTAAATATTATACATTGATAACCAGAAAACTCTGGGAAAAAAGTTGACTTTTAAACTAAAATTTTGACAAATATGCAATGAACATGCAATGAACAATTGTGCAGTGTAAACAGACCCATTTCACTTAATATGTGATTTATAAGTTACTATTAAAGCTATTTGCTTTGTAACAACATCAAATACACTTCAGTATTGCTTTAATGTCGTCTTCCTATTCCAGTTTTCTGGTTATTTACTGTACAAAGATTAAATTATCAGGAAAGATTGCAAGATATAATGATTTTAGATGAAAAATTTAATTATGCTTTCAAGTTTTTCAAAGTTACTTAGAACTTTCAGATTAAAAAATTTCAACATCAAATGAACCTTTTTGCAAAGAATATTAAAGATTTTAACAATAAATGTTTGAAAAAGATTGGGAACAAATTATTCAAGAATATGAAAAAAAAATATAATTTTCTGCAAGGATTATAAATAGGATTATAAAGGATTATAAATAGAATTGTGAAGGATTATAAATAGGATTACAAAGAATTATAAATAGGATTATAAAGGATTATAAATAGGATAATAAAGGATTATAAATAGGATTATGAAGAATTATAAATAGAATTATAAAGGATTATAAATAGGATTATAAAGGATTATAAATAGGATTATAAAGGATTATAAATAGGATTAT
>NW_019396147.1:194546-246552 GCF_000591075.1 Eurytemora carolleeae
AAAATCCTTGATGATCTGACAGCAGAAAGGAAAATCCTTGATGATCTGACAGCAGAAAGGAAAATCCTTGATGATCTGACAGCAGAAAGGAAAATCCTTGATGATCTGACAGCAGAAAGGAAAATCCATGATGATCTGACAGGAGAAAGTAAAACCCTTGATGATCTGACAGGAGAAAGGAAAATCCTTGATGATCTGACAGTAGAAAGAAAAATCCTTGATGATCTGACAGCAGAAAGGAAAATCCTTAATGATCTGACAGGAGAAAGGAAAATCTTGATGATCTGACAGCAGAAGGGAAAATCCTTGATGATCTGACAGCAGAAAGGAAAATCCTTGATGATCTGACAGGAGAAAGGAAAATCCTTGATGATCTGACAGCAGAAAGGAAAATCCTTGATGATCTGACAGGAGAAAGGAAAATCCTTGATGATCTGACAGGAGAAAGGAAAATTATATGATGATCTGACAGGAGAAAGGGAATCCATGATAACCCGTTCTGACAAGAAAAAGTAAACAAAACAGTTGAAAGGAAATATTTTCACGCGTTCTAATATCAGGAATATTTCACAAGTCTAATTAATATTGACTCTGACACTTAGTTAGGGTTGTAAACGTGCCCTTGACTTTCAACATTGTATTAAAATTCCTAAGTTTTTTCTTTTAGCTTACATAAAATTGCAGGTTTTTGTCAGCTTTTCATAAAATAACCGACTAATGATGTTCTTTAATCTTATCTTCTGAGGCGGAATTTTATGTTACTCATTCTTCTCATGAATCTATTATGTAAAATATCTTCCTGTTATTTTTTTATGTTTTTAAAAAAGAGGATCGCAGTTTCTTTCAGAAAAATTATGATTTTGATTTAACCTGGGTCCTCAAGGCCTATTCGACCTATTTTTAAAATAAATTAAAATGCATTAAAATTATTTGATTAACTGTAACTTCTAACTTAACATTCAAGCACACATTCAAGTTAATATATTTAAAGGTCATGGAAAGGCGCCTCTGCGTTCACTCCACTCAAACTCAAAATAAACATTGAAATTGAAACTAAAGCCCAAAAAAGGAAATATATTTTTACTGGCAAATTTCTAAACTCCGGAAAGGAAAAAATATGAAAGCTTTTTAATGTTTGAAATTTAATAATAAATCTTTAGAAAAATTATTAAAAATGTTTAAATATTATTTTCATATCAATCAGATGCATCGTATGGGTCACGAGATACACCAGGTTTTGCAATTTGTTGATTTGCGTCATTCCCAATACCCCCCACCCCTAAATATCTCCATTCCTCAATATCCCCCTGCCTCAATATATCCCATCTCTCAATATCCCCTCCCTCAATATCCCCCTCCCTTCATATCCCCCCTCCTTCAATATCCCCCTCCCTCCATATCCCTCCTCAGTCCATATCTCTCCTCCCTCCATATCCCTCCTCCTTCAATATCCCCTTCCTCCATATCCCCCCTCCTTAAAATATCCCCCTCCCTCCATATCCCCTCCTCAATCCATATCCCTCCTCCCTCCATATCCTCCCCTCCCTCCCCTCCCTCCTATTATGGAAATCTTTTCATCGCAGAACGGGCCAAGGGAGCACAGAAGAATTTCAAGAGTATTTTTACGATTAGAATTTATGAGTTAAAGGAATGATAAAACGAGAAAGCAGAAATCAGACAGTAAATAAATGTTTTATAATCTATAATTTATAAATCCTCGGAAAATTATGTGCAAAACCCTCCCAGGGTTGTCCTTTTCACTTATTATAATAATCAAAATTTTAAAAAAATGTTTACCGCATTTTGACGAACATTATCAACCTATGAATTCCCCAACAGAGGGAGGTTATTTTACATAACGGCCCTTGGAACAGTTAATAATACGCGTTTCTTTATTGACTTTTAAGCTATTCTTAGGGACCCGTTTTATTTTTATAAATCGTTATTGTCAAGTTTCAACAGAAAATATTTTCGTAAAATTATCGATTTTTGTGAATTTGTTAAGTTACGATATTGATTGGATTCTTCACAGATTGGAAGAAATTCTGCAACTTAAATATTTTATAAAAAAAATGAGACACTAAGTAAATTTCCACGAATAATTTAATTATGCAATGTTAGAATACAAATAAATTCGATCATGGATTTATTAAACGTCTAACTTATACATTGTTTTAGAAAAGGAAAGTTTATATTTAACATTAAATACCGTTATTTGTATATATATATATAAAGAGTTAAAGAATAAATTGTTTAATTGTTAGTTGAAGGTTAAGTATTCTAGATGTGTATAAATTATATAAATCCTGGAGTTAACGGATTCTATTTTATACCGTTGTTACATTCATCCTATATCCTTACTCACACAGTACAATACACGCACACTCTCATTTTCAGCAAACCTTCACTTTCAATCAAATTATCTTTTCCTCTTCTCATCATTTATTACCACTGGAGGGATTGGCAAGATCACTTCAATTTAAATATAAGGATATAACTCATTTTATGCAGGATTACTTAGCAACACCAATATTTACCTCATTTTATGCAGGATTACTTAGCGACACCAATATATACCTTATTTTACGCAGGATTACTTTGCTACACCAATATATAACTCATTTTATGCAGGATTACTTTGCTACACCAATATATACATTATTTTATGCAAGATTACTTTGCGACACCAATATATACCTCATTTCATGAAGGATTACTTTGCAACACCATATATATACCTCATTTTATGCAGGATTACTTTGCGACACCAATAACTTAAAAAAGGAAACTTGTTTTGTGGCAACTATTTCAAACTATTTGCGTCTTTTCAATACAGAGATTTAAACTAAAATAAGTAAGCTTCAAGAGGCAACATAGTGTATACGTAATTTCAAGCGGTGTAAATTCCCAAAGGCAACTTCTAAAGTGACAATTTTCAAGTGGCAACTTCCTAAATGTGCAATTTCCCAAGCGGTAAATCCCTTCTGATGCCAGCTGCTATGGGAGGGCCGAGCGCTGCGGCTAGGTTACGATAGGGGACCAAGCGCTGTGGCTAGAACAGGCTAGGGGGCCAAGCTCTGCGGCGCCTCGGGAAGCTACAGCTTGGAAAATTGCATATTTGGGAATTTACCGCTTGGGAAAATACCCTTGGGAAGTTGCTGCTTGGATAAATACCCTTGGGCAGTTGCCGCTTGGGTCCCTTCAATTTTTTGTCCGATAAAGAATGACGTAGATTTGATTTACAGTCGAGTTTTCCAACACTTAATTTTCATCCTTGATCCCTTTAAAATACGTCTACAGTCCCTTTAATGTATAAATGTAGTTTAAAATACGTCTACAGTCCGTTTAATATATAAATGTAGTTTAAAATACGTCTACAGTCCCTTTGATATATAAATGTAGTTTAAAATACGTCTACAGTCCCTTTAATATATAAATGTAGTTTAAAATACGTCTACAGTCCCTTTAATATACTCGCCAGAAACTCTACTTTACTAATCCTTATATTTATATGCAACCTAATAATCGTCGACTTTCGATATTTTAAACCATGAATTATACAAAATAAAGTAATATTATCAGGTTGCATATAAGTAGTATGCGGTCGGTGTTTATATCAATACAATGAAGACGACTTTTCTTTTTAAGTTTTGATTGCAAGAAAGCATTTTTTAAATTACACATTTACAAGTAAACAAAGAGAACCTTTTTCTCCAACCTTTTTCTCCAATCTTTCTCTCCAACCTTTCTCTCCAACCTTTCTATCCACCTTTTCTCTCCAACCTTTCTCTATAACCTTTCTATCCAACCTTTCTCTCCAACCTTTCTCTCCAACCTTTCTATCCAACCTTTCTATCCAACCTTTCTATCCAACCTTTCTATCCAACCTTTCTCTCCAACCTTTCTATCCAACCTTTCTCTCCAACCTTTCTATCCAACCTTTCTATCCAACCTTTCTCTCCTACCTTTCTATCCAACCTTTCTATCCAACCTCTCTATCCAACCTTTTTCTCCAACCTTTCTATTCAACCTTTCTATCCAACCTTTCTCTCCAATATTTCTATCCAACCTTTCTATCCAACCTTTCTATCCAACCTTTCTCTCCAATCTTTTTCTCCAATCTTTCTCTCCAATCTTTCTATCCAACCTTTTTCTCCAATCTTTCTCTCCAACCTTTCTATCCAACCTTTCTCTCCAACCTTTTTCTCCAACCTTTCTCTGCAACCTTACTCTCTAACTAAAATCTCTCCCCCCCCCCTCCTCCCTATACAGGGTGTCCTAAAATAAATCCATCAGCTAGAAAACTTATTACCACAAGTAATGTGAATTCTAAAACCAAAGTATATTGTACACTACTGTTGGCAGCGTTTAGACAAACAAATAGTGTTCCCTTTTATTGTGAAACACCCTGTATAAGTTTGAAGAACTTGTATTACATATAAAGTTTATTAATTGAATATAAACTAGAAGATTATCTATCAAAGATTATTCATATTTTCTAAATATAATACCCTATATATTAAATAGATAATAAATATATCCTGATCATACTCATTTTTCAATCTTCGGTAATCTTATAATTTAAAATTTTTAGGTCAGGAACGAAAGGAACTTGAGGATAGGGGAAAAGAGAAGGGTATACTTGACGATAGGGGAGAAGAGAAGGGTATACTTGAGGATAGGGGAGAAGAGAAGGGTATACTTGAGGATAGGGGAGAAGAGAAGGGTATTCTTGAGGATAGGGGAGAAGAGAAGGGTATACTTAAGGATAGGGGAGAAAAGAGAATATTTTCTTTAACTGATCTAATTTTGTTCTCTTTATGAAATCCTTTTTTCGTCACTTCTGAAGTTGTAGGAAATTTAGAAACAGATTTACATCTCAAAAGCAAAAAAATAATTTTCTAATTTGTTTTTTGATATACATATTTTAATTTGCTTCTTGATATACATATTTTAATTTGCTTCTTGATATACATATTTTAATTTGCTTCTTGATATACATATTTTAATTTGCTTCTTGCTATACATATTTTAAAAAAAATCTAGATTTGAATAAAGTTGTCATCCACATGTACCACTATCCGAATTGATTGCAACAAACTCTGATTTTCTAATCCCTATATCTTTGAAATTTGATGTCGAATACCTTTAAGTTTTCAAACTATGACTTCTGTAAGATGAAATATGTTAGGTTAGAAATATCAAAGGTTTACACCATCAGGGTGCAAAAGATATTGGGATTTGAATATTAGAATCTGTGGCAGGAACTCAATTACTTAAATTAAAATATTTCTCCATGTCAAAAAACTAAAGATCAGATCAGATGGTCAGAATTGAGTCTGTGCCACAAACTCAAATGATTTAATCCGTACATATGTGCACCCTGATGATGTAAACACTAGATATTTTAAACAGAACTAATAGTTTGAAATATCAAAGGTTTACGACATTAGGTTGCAAAGATATACGGATGAGAAAATCCGAGTTTATGGCAAAGACTGAATATCTTACTTTATAATTTTTTTTTAATATTAAACCCTCACATAATTTGCTAATCTTGAATTTTTGAGATTACATAAGCTAAAACCTAATAAACATAAAACATAAGAAATGGGATTATTTTGCAGTTGGAAACTCGAGTACAATTTTTCCAATCAGGTTTCCAAAACAGAGAGTTGAATTATGTATGTGTATATTTATGTTACCTAAAGCCGGTCAAACAAATGAAATAAAAAACTTTAGGCCCTTGGGCTTCCTTGAAAACAAAGGAAAGATAAACAGTTTTTACCAAGGATGTCGATAGGTGCCGAGTGCCGGACTTCAGCAAGTAGTCTAGTACATGTTTATATTTAATATCGATTTTTGATATTTTCATATCCGTAGAATTAAATTACAGATATTACCAATGTTCAGCAGAAACTTCATGCCAGGGGTGTAAATCGTTCCCCCTTTTTGAAAAAAATTTATTTTCCCCAGATGTTACATATTTTAACATATTTTAAAGGATTTTATTCGCTGAATGTGGGAAACTAATAAAGGATGAAAAACTTGCCTTTCGATGTCAAGTTTTTAATTTTTCCCCCAGAACATCAAAAATATTTCCCAGGGGGGGGGGTTAATTCTTAAAAACCCCTGCTTCATAATATTTGAAATTTTCTGATTTAATTTTTCTGAATAATCCATTTTTATACATTAAATATAATCAGACATAGTTAAATCTTATTACCAATAATACGACCCTAATTTATTATAATAAATAACTCAGAAATCTCTAATTTTTATATTTTATAGACTGGTAAACATATAACTTTATTTTTTTAAATCAAAACAAACCATAAGAATTTCAAACATTTTTATATTTTATAGACTGGTAAACATATAACTTTATTTTTTTAAATCAAAACAAACCATAAGAATTTCAAACACGCCTCCATGTTGAATCAGAATGTTGAAAAATCTAAGATATCGATATCAAGAAACGGAAGAGTTTGATGCATATCTATTCTTTTTTATCTCATGTTTATTGTTTATTAGATAAATATATTTATAAATTCCAAATTATCTACATTTACAGCATTTCTATTTGTATTTAGTTTAAAATAAATTGTAGTTTACCACCCTGCAGAGTATAAATATATTAGATATATGCGGGAAACTAAGAAATTATTGTTTTTATAAACATGACAATTAACAAAATATATTAAAATTCAGATAAAAGTTCAATGATGTCAACAACAAAAACAAAATTATTTCAATTTTTTTCAATTAAACGATATACGATTGTGATGATTGGTTTTAAATTTTTTTACCCTTTTGGGTTTCTTTTGGCCATGCTCACATTTGCAGCCAAAAATTTCACACTTTAAGTACGGAAAAACTAAACTACAGCATGCGTTCCACTGAATTATGCTGATGTTGAATTAAAATTAAAAATGATTTTTGTGATCAATCAGGTTAAATTTAGATAAAAGTGTTTTTTACAAAACGTGTCAACTAATATTGTATACTTGTGTTTACAGGTTTTGTTTAGTTGAAATTATTTTGGTTTAGAGGTCAGAAAGGAATTAATATTATTTTTTATCATTTATACTGTTTTAACTGTAGCACAGAATTATGCAATTGATCACTTTATTTCATAGAATTGATATTTGCAAACCAGGAGCAAGATACAGGCCAATTGCATAATTCAATGGTACACTAAATTTATATGAAATAATGATAATTCAAGTAAATATATAAAATTTGATCATTGATAGATAATTTTCTGCAAAAAAAATATTTCAAAGTGAGCAAAAGTGTAATTTTACACACTTTTTGTTTTCTTTACTTTATTATTGCAAATCTTTAAGACCCCGTTTTTCAATTTCTAAGTAAAATCAAGCATTTGCATAATCCAGTAGAACGCACTGTACATGATGCAGGGTGCATAACCACACTTACAGAGATGTTGCTTACAGAGATGTTACTTACAGAGATGTTACTTACAGAGATGTTACTTACATCTTACAAGATACTCCACACAAAAATTCCGATCTCTTGGATTTTTTCCCCTTGTAAATAGTAATAAATAATTATCCAGGTTTACCGAATTTTCAAAATTCTATTCTTTAATTTCTTGAGCCATGTGTCAGTTCTTATCAAAAATGTTGGTGCAATTTGTTCAGCAGATTTGACGCTTATTGGATCAAAACCAACAAACTACGCAAATATATAAATGAGCGAAGAACTTTATTATATAGATTTCTTAAGAAACATTTATTAACGACTAACCATCGCAAACTATTGAATTATCTTATCTAAAGTAGAGTTAAATCCTTGAAGAGGAATTGAGCAGAAAACCAATATTCAGTGAAAGTATTGAATGAAGACGAAAACAGCAGGATATTGCGGAATCAAACCCTTGAAAAATCTCCTTATCCCTGGAACCCCTATATAATATAAACTCTTTTCAATTAAGATAAAAATTTGAAAACTACTTTTTATAATTAACAAGAAAAGATTTAGAGATAATAATTACATGGATCTTTTCAATTTAACTTTTTAAATAGTATTTAAAGGACACGTTTACGAAACTATAGTATTTAAAGGACACGTTTACGAAACTATAGTATTTAAAGGACACGTTTACGAAACTAAAGTATTTAAAGGACACGCTTACGAAACTAAAGTATTTAAAGGACATGTTTACGAAACTATAGTATTTAAAGAACATTTTTACGAAACTATAGTATTTAAAGAACATTTTTACGAAACTATAGTATTTAAAGAGCATGTTTACGAAACTTCAGGTGAGCCTTCATATAAAGACTTTCATGCATGATTTTTTATTTGAAAATGGATAATTTTAATTGCAGTGTCTTTATAACGGATTTTCCCTGTGCTACAGACAGTGCAGGGATTTGACAGAAATTATAACTTTTTATAACGTAAAACGGCGACTGCTTCGTCTTTTTTACTTTAAAAGGTATCATTGTGAATCCAAAATGTAACTTTTCGAGATAGACGTTCATGTGAAATTCCGTTGGCAGTCCCTTATCGTAAATTTTCTGAAAAATTCTAAATGACGAGTTTTCTTTCGGTTACATGATTTTATCTCTGCAAATCTAGCGCTTATTACGCGTAGAGTGGGATGAATTACGTTGGAAGAAGTTTGTCAACAACAATTCTTTTTTATCTATTATATATGACCTATTATCTTACCTATGACACCTACAGAAGGGTAGAATAGAGTTTTTATAAATTTATATATTTATGTTCTTTGTATAAGTATTCAAATTATTAAGAAAAATTCTTATTATTTAAATATTTTAGATTCCCTAATCATAGCCCCCATTCTCCAATCCGCCCTCATCTTTCCTCTCATTCTTTACTTAACATATTTTAAAGGATTTTATTCGCTGAATGTGGGAAACTAATAAGATCCTACCNATCCTCTATAATCTCCATCCTCTATTCTACTCCCTATCCTCTTTAATCTCCATCCTCTATTCTACTCCCTATCCTCTATAACCTCCATCTTCTATTCTACTCCCTATCCTCTATAATCTCTATCCTCTATTCTACTCTCTTTCCTCTTTAATCTCCATTCTCTATTCTACTCCCTATCCTGTATAATCTCCATCCTCTATTCTACTCCCTATCCTCTATAATCTCCATCCTCTATTCTACTCCCTATTCTCTATAATCTCCATCCTCTATTCTACTCCCTATCCACTATAATCTCCATTTTCTATTTTACTCCCTATTCTCTATTCTACTCCCTATCCTCTATTCTGCTCCCTATCCTCTATTCTACTCCCTATCCTCTATTCTGCTCCCTATCCTCTATTCTACTCCCTATCCTCTATTCTGCTCCCTATCCTCTATTCTGCTCCCTATCCTCTATTCTGCTCCCTATCCTCTATTCTGCTCCCTATCCTCTACTCTGCTCCCTATCCTTTATTCTGCTCCCAATCCTCTATTCTGCTCCCTATCCTCTATTCTACTCCATGTCCTCTAATATCCATCCTGTTATTTCTCTCCATTTATTCTCGAATCTGTTCTCTATCCAATACTCTATATACCACTTCTCTGTACTCCACACACTACTGTTCTCTGTTTTGATTTACAATCTCTTCTAACTTCTCTTCTTTTTTTTAACAAGAATCATTATCTTGGTTTACTCTCATCAGATTTAAATCAAATGAAATGAGCTGAGCTCCCGTCAGGAATATTTGCAAAGTGTAAGATATCCTTATCATTTCCAAAATCATGAACAAGAAAATTTTCTAATCCTAGATACAGCTTACTTACAACTAGACACAACCCTCTCTACATCTCTCTTAACTTTCGCTTTCTTAATCCATATCACTTTCTATATTTCTAATCTCTAAACTCTGCTTAGCTAAAACGTATATTAACTACACGCTTGGTTGTTTTCATGCTAGATTTAAATAGTTACAATGGATGATTCCTAGGTAAGTGTATAGTTCGTTGAACTAACAGTAATCTACGCGATATACACAAATCCAATTAAATTCCTTTCCATACACTACAGTACGCATTTACATTTGCACAAGTGTGTCACTTGAACCCATGTTACAATGATGTCATTAAACTTGGGATCAAAGGATCAAACAACTTAAATTAAGACAATCATTCAGGTTTGTGAATTTTTGCTAAATTTTATAAAAAATAGTTTAAACATCCAATCTTTGGGTTTTTAAGGTCGATTTAAACCCGGACGTGTGGTATGATCTAAAACCAAATATATACAAAAATATATAAACCTGGAGGAATCACTAAACCAGAATGAGAGCTGGGTAGGAACAGGACTACATTGTAAGATGGGAATTATGGAGACTGAGTTTGCTCCTCTCTCCTTTAACTCTGGCTCAAACTGCCTCACAGGCTCGCCTGCACAGCAGCACTATCCAACCTAACAGACTCTCAATATCTGGGCCCTAGACTTGGTCAAATTATACAACTCCGGGCCCTGGACCAGCCTCCGATCTGAGATACACCATGTTTTGGCGTATACGCTCTGGAATGTGAGAGAGAGAGAGTTGAGGGGAAATTAAACCAACTTTAAGGCAAAAGGTGGAGAAACCGAGGGTTTAATTCACTTTTTGTAGATTAAGAGTTAATGGACATAATAAAAATCTTAATATAAGAATCCATAAAAAAGGAAGGTTAAAGTACGGTTGTTGTAATTTCTTATCTTTGATAAATGATACGCATATAATGATTTGGTATATTTGGATACAAAATATTACAAAAATAGATTCTACAAAATCAAAGATTAGACAAGTGATCAGTGATGATTAAATTTTATCCAATAAAAGTTTTTTGTAAAAGTAAAATTTTTTTTCTTTCCCGTATGTTTTGAATGTCTGTTTGTCTCTTGTTGTTTGTATTCAATAAGCGTTAAAACGGCTGAACCAATCAGGCGGAATGATTTTTATTAAAAACAGGAAAATGTGCGACATTTTTAGTTTCGTTATGTACGTAGAAAAGGTGGTGTCAAGGAAAGCAACAATTTGAAGTTAAAATAACTTTAACAAAGCGCCTGAAAATACTTCAGTTTTATAGTGATATATGGATAATCTATATGAATACGTGATAAATATGTGATATATATTTCTTACAATTTCCATCGATCCCTCTGCTTCAAATTTCCTTCTTTCAATGTAAGCCTACACTTGAAATTACGCTGACATTGAAAAGGATATCTACCATTATATAACTGGACGGATTCGTATGATTTCCATTCTTGCAAATTCTACAACTAAAAGAGAAAACCAAATGCTTTAAATTTCATGCACATAAGTTGTGTTGTTGCAACAAAGCAAAAATTGTGCTTTGTTGCGTGAGTTTAGTCTGAAAACCCTGGTTTTAACTCATGGGTTTAAGGTCTGGATCACGATCAATACAGTCCCTAAGGTTTGAACTCTGGTTTATGATCAATAAAATATATTTGATTTCAGCTTTGGATCATGATCAATAATTACAATATATATGGCTTAAACTCGGGTTCAATATAATCAAAATACTATTATCTGGGTTTTAATTCCGGATCAAAATCAATACAATCAAACCATGAATTATAATCAATAAAATACATGGGGTTTCATTAACTCTTGGTTTAAACTCGGGTTTAAACTTTGGTTTATAAGTAATTCAATATCAACTCTGGATCATAATTAATACAATATCTTCGGTTTCAACTCTGATTCATGATCAATACAGTATCTTCGGTTTCAACTCTGGATCATGATCAATACAATATCTTTGATTTCAACTCTGATTCATGATCAATACAATATCTTCGATTTCAACTCTGAATCATGATCAATACAATATCTTAAGCTTCAACTCTGAATCATGATCAATACAATATCTTCGGTTTCAACTCTGAATCATGATCAATACAATACCTTCGGTTTTAACTCTAATTCATGATCAATACAATATCTTTGATTTCAACTCTGGATCATGATCAATACAATATCTTCGATTTCAACTCTGATTCATGATCAATACAATACCTTCGGTTTCAACTCTGATTCATGATCAATACAATATCATTGATTTCAACTCTGAATCATGATCAATACAATATCTTCGATTTCAACTCTGAATCATGATCAATACAATATCTTCGCTTTCAACTCTGATTCATGATCAATACAGTATCTTTGGTTTCAACTCTGATTCATGATCAATACAATATCTTCGGTTTCAAATCTGAATCATGATCAATACAATATCTTTGATTTCAACTCTGATTCAGGATCAATACAATATCTTCGGTTTCAACTCTGGATCATGATCAACACAATATCTTCGGTTTCAACTCTGAATCATGATCAATACAATATCTTAGGTTTCAACTCTGGATCATGATCAATACAATATCTTCGATTTCAACTCTGAATCATGATCAATACAATATCTTAAGCTTCAACTCTGGATCATGATCAATACAGTATCTTCGGCTTCAACTCTGGATCATGATCAACACAATATCTTTGATTTCAACTGTGGATCATGCTTTTCAATCTTTGATAATATGTACAATGTACATCAACTAAATTATCTTAAACCTGCTTTCCAAATAACAATCCTTGTCTGATTGATCTTTGATACAGAATCTATTAATTACAAAGATTTTAAACCCTAATTAAATACAGAATCTAAACAGAATCTATCAATTCATGATTTTTATCACAGAACAAAGATTTATGTTCTTTTTCATAGAACCTAGAGTGTAACTCTTTTTCAACCGTTAATACAGAATGTATTTCATAATCATAACATATCTTAGGGCTTAAACAGTGAAACCCTGCTTATCGGTTTAAACTCTGCTTCATTATTTCTAACTTAGATATTTTGATGCACAATTTAAAGAAAGGTCAGAAGTTCACCGTCACGCCATTTTGGGTTAGGTAGGATTTTTATAACTTCAATACACTGCCATATATTATATATAATCCCTCTTAATATGACACCAATGTGAGAAATAATGAATTCATGATGTGATATTAAAAAATGTTGTGCGTTTCAATTATGTGTATGTAGAAATATAAGTAATAAAATTAGTTTGATAGAAAGAGGATTATGAGGGGCAATTTCTGGATAGTACTAGAGAGGTCAGGGGGGGGGGGAAGGGGCAGGATTGGAAAGATGAGAAGCAAAGTTTATCTTGAAAGGATTCCACAGATGAGTCACAAGTGTATTTTTCTTACAGATTTATTATGTTTATGATATTAGTCGAACAATCATTGACATTGGCCTAGTTTATTATAAATACAACTGTTCATGATAACACATTTTTCAGTACAGTAATATCTACCTCCCCCACTCTACCCTTCCTCTTTTCTCTCCTTGATTCAGTTCTACCTTCTCTTGGTTATCCATCTACCTCCCCCACCCTACCCTTCCTCTTCTCTCTCCTTGATTCAGTTCTACCTTCTCTTGGTTATCTATCACTCTCCTTGATTCAGTTCTACCTTCTCTTGGTTATTTATCTACCTCCCCCCACTCTACCCTTCCTCTTTTCTCTCCTTGATTCAGTTCTACCTTCTCTTGGTTATCCATCTACCTACCCCACCCTACCCTTCCTCATCTCTCTCCTGGATTCAGTTCTACCTTCTCTTGGTTATCTATCTACCTCCCCGCACTCTACCCTTCCTCTTCTCTCTCCTTGATTCAGTTCTACCTTCTCTTGGTTATCTATCTACCTCCCCCCACTCTACCCTTCCTGTCCCCTCTCCTCGATTCAGTTCTACCTTCTCTCGGTTATCTATCTACCTCCTCTAACCTTACCTTCCCTCTCCCCCATTCCTTTTGCTATTTTCTAAGCCATCGGTCCTTTCTTGCCCTTCTCTACCTATGCTCTCTCACGAACTTCTCCTTTTCTCTCTAGGTCATTTATCCATCTTATCTCTCTTTTCCCTATCTAGATTTTTCCTTTATTCCACTATCTCCCCTCTCCAGTTTTCTATTCACTCCTTTCTATGTACATGTCTTCCCTTCTTCATCCCTCAATAGATTGTCCCTCACCCGTTTCCGAGTCTCCCCTCCCCTCACCCCTCTTCAAGTCTCCCCTCACCCCTCTTCAGCTCTCCCCTCACCCCTCTTCAGCTCTCCCCTCTCTGTATTTAGGTCAAGATATTTATTCAGGAACTGTCTACCTTTCTACCTTTCTCATGCTTCCTTTCTCCCTCCCTTCCCTTTTCACCCTCTGCTTTTTATTATTCTCTCAAACTTAAACCTGCAGAAACTAGTTCTCATATATCAATTAGTATTTGACAAATAAGTAATTGATTGCAAAACTTATCTCGTAAAGTTTTTTTTGTATAGAATAATTCCCTTTTTTTCACGATCAAAACATAACTTTTAGAAATTTTTAGTTCTTAGATCAAGATAAGATTTTATGTATAATGTTGAATCATTAGAAATCATTAAATGAAATCTTTTAATATCCCTTATCTCTGTCTCATTTCTTCTCCTGTTATCCTCCATCTCTTTTACTTCTCTACCCTTGTTTCTCCTTTAACTCTATACCCTTGTTTCTCCTTTACCTCTCTACCCTTGTTTCTCATCTGTTCTACTCATCTACTCCTGTTTCTCTTCTACCTCTCTACTCTTCTTTCTCCTCTACCTCTCTACCTTTGTTTCCCGTCTACCTCTGTACCCTTGTTTCTCCTTTACCTCTCTACCCTTGTTTCTCATCTACTCACTCTACTCATCTACTCATGTTTCTCTTCTACCTCTCTACTCTTGTTTCTCGTCTACCTCTCTACTCTTGTTTCTCATCTACCTCTAAATACCCTTGTTCTCCTTTACCTCTCTTCCCTTGTTTCTCCTTTACCTCTCTATCCTTGTTTCTTATCTACCTCTCTATCCTTGTTTCTCATCTACCTCTCTACCCTTGTTTTTTATCTACCTCTCTGTCCTTGTCTCTCCTCTACCTCTTGTTTCTTTTCTACCTCTCTAGCCTTGTTTCATATCTACCTCTCTATTCTTGTTTCTCGTATACCTCTCTATAACTCTCTATCCTTGTTTTTCCTCTACCTCTGTACCCTTGTTTCTCCTCTACCCCCCAATACCCTTGTTTCTCCTTTACCTCTCTATCCTTGTTTCGTTCCTCGTCTACATCTCTCCCCTTGTTTCTCGTCTACCTCTCTATCCTGGTTTCTCCTCTACCTCCCTATCCTTGTTTCTCGTCTAACTCTCTGTCCTTGTTTCTCCTCTACCTCTCTACCCTTGTTTCTAGTCTACCTCTCTATCCTCGTTTCCCGGCTACCTCTTTACCCTTGTTTCTCATCTGCCTCTCTATCCTTGTTTCTTGTCTAAATCTCTACCCTTGTTTCTCGTCTACCTCTCTACCCTTGTTTCTCATCTACCTCTCTATTCTTGTTTCTCTTCTACCTCTCTATCCTTGTCTCTAACTGGATCTATCTAGCTCTCTACCCCTTAATTCTCGATTACTATATCCAACATTTTCAAATATTTCATTCCAAAACTAGTTTTGGACTCTCGGTTGCTTATAATCTCGAAATTATTGATATGGATGAATATCTGAGAATATTTTGTTGCTTTGCAGCTTATTACTGGATTCAAGGACAGAGTATTATCTCCACTTGTTATTTCCAGGACTAACGAGGAACTCTTCCTATCCTAACTCTCTAGTCTCAGAAATATAATTATATTAAGTCGGAGATATATCCTCCTGTACATATTTGTCAGTTCTGGATCAGAATGTAGAGATAGAGGTTTGGTTGTTAGTGTTTATCTTTTAAGATAATCAAGTGAGGCGCCACATTGGTCTGTGCAATCCAATCATAAACCCATAGACTGGTCTCATAGTTTCATTGAATTTTCACTGACTGGACATATTAAAGAGTTTTACATCTAATTGTGTACTGTGTCACGGAATTATTTTTCTGCCAAAGATTTAAACCTTTTTTCGAATTTAGATCATATTTTTACTTTTAAAGAATAATTTTTTACATTATACAATTCTTTGTTCCATTTTAATTTGTGGTTTGAAGAAAAAAAATGGTTGATGGCGCTCATATAGTAGAATAGAGATAAATCACATTGTGAGTTAAGGTTTACATCTTATTTTAATGGAGTTTCTCAAACCTGGCGCCATCACCTTAAACTCGAATTGTTTAGATATAATAAAAAGATGATTGAGTTGGGTCGTATCTTGGGATATCAAGATCACTAAAGAAAGAAAATTGATAAAATTCGAAGAAATATCGTCCTTTCTTTCATCCTTCTCTTCATTCCTTCTCCGCGTCCTTCCAATCCATTCTATTCTTCAACCTTCTCCTCTTCCTTCCCATCATCCTTCTCTTCTTCCGTCTCCTCGTCCACTCTATCATCCTTCTCTTCATTCCTTCTCCGGGTGCTTACTATCATCCTTCTCTTCATTCCTTATTCCTTCTTCGCGTCTTTACTATCATCCTTCTCTTCATTCCTTCTCCGCGTCCTTACTATCATCCTTCTCTTCATTCCTTCTCCGCGTCCTTACTATCATCCTTCTCTTCATTCCTTCTCCGCGTCTTATCAATTATCATATTCTTCATCCGTCTCCTCGTCCTTCCTATCATCATGTTCTTCATCCTTCCTTTCATCCTGTTCTTCGCCCTTCTCCTCTTCCTTACAATCATCCTGTTCTTCAACCTTCTCCTCCTCCTTTCTTTTATCCTGCTTCTAATCCTTCTTCTCATCCGTTCAATCATCCTGCTCTTCATCCTTCTCCTCATTCTTCATCCTTCTTCTTCTTTTTATCCATTCTATAAACATATTCTCCTAATCATTATCTTGAATTCTTATTTCTACATGCTAGCTGCTCCTTTTACTATAAATTATTAATCCCAGAATTCTATTTATTCTTTCTAATTCTCACTTTTCAAGCTTTTTCCTTGAATAGTTGCTGTAATATTTATGCCTTGAATGACTTGACTAACCAGGGTTCATGCCTGTAAATATTATTAGTCTACAAGCTAGTTATTATACTCTGCTAATACTTATTAAAGGTTTAAAAGAACTGTATATTCTTAAACTTTAAACAGATTTACTTGTCTCTGACAATTTTTTTCGTTGCCCTTAAGCTTAACACCCTGGACTAACCAGGGCTAGACTTGTTTGATTTCTTTAATCACGGGTTGGTCAATTAATCTTTAAATTTACAAAATAGTTTTTTTTTTACTTTTCCATTTAAAATGCATCCACCGCCAAAAAAAGATTAAAAAAAATAAAAAGCGTAAAATTTTTTTAAAATTTTGTTTACATTGAAAAGGACAGAACTGTAACATCACCGTGGGAAGCTTCAAAGTGAATAAATACTAAAGTGGACCAAACTCATAGGTGGATGACGACATTTTATGTCCCAAGTATTTAGAAATATGTATATATATATATATAAATTGGTCTGTATACGGAGTGTACAGTACAACAGAAACTGGACTCCCTTTGTTTACAAACACAGACTTAGAATTTGTATTTAACTTAAATATAAGTAAACGTAAATTAAGATTTCAGAAGTGAATTTTAGCCATTTTGCTGCACAGTAAATGATTTCAGACAACACAATAATGCCTGCAAGCATAATCTGTAAAACAAGGAATGCACAATTTGTGATACCGAAAAATGAAGATCTTCGAAATATATCTCTTGGTCTCCACTTTTGTATTTTGACAGATTTAAGAGTGGTTAAGAACTATAAGACATAGTTTTAAAGATATAAGAGAGCAGTCGTTGAGAAATAGACATAGTTTTAAAGATATTAAGAGAGGCGTATTCAGGTTTTTTTTCCCAGGAAGGGCTTACAATTCTTCGTCTTTTTAGGGGGGGGGGGGAGGCCAAAACTCCCCCGAAAAGAATATATTTCACTAGTCCGAAAAATGAAGATCTTCGAAATATATCTCTTGGTCTTCGCTTTTGTATTTTGACAGATTTAAGAGTGGTTGAGAACTAGACATAGTTTTAAAGATATTAAGGGCTTACATTTCTTTTTCTTTTTGGGAGGGGGGAGGCCGACCCCCCCCCCACTGATCCAGGAGGGGGATGAGCCACCATAGCCCCCCCTGAATACGCCTCTGGATGATAACATAGATCTGTTTTAAGAAATTTACAAACATATTTCAAAATGGAGGGAGATTTGAAACAAAACTAATCAGTTTTAAGGATAAATTCGTTTAGATTGATTAAGCGACTAAATATTATTTACATATAAACTACATACAACAAACAAACAACAACGTACAAAAATTTTTGATTTTAAATCGTGAAAATTTCGAAGTTCTATCTGAAGACGACATTTACATGGGTCTTTAGTCTATTTTTTCTAGTCTTTACTTTCCAAACGAAATCCTTTCATGAAATTATTTCCAAACCAAATAAAACCTTATGGCCCAACCTGTCGTCGTTTCCTTAGTCTGTTCCACTTTAGTATTTATTCACTTTGGGGAAGCTTAGGTAGTTAAATTTGAATGGAAAAATGTCCGGCCCGTAAACAATGTATTTGTTATAGATGAAGTTTAAAGACTACTCGAAAAATTATGTTGGTAAGCAAGTTCATCTGTATTTTATGAACCGTCAAAGTTAAAAAAATCAATATTTTTGAAAATGCACCAATTTAAACAAACAAAAAATCCGCTTAAAATGGGGTTTTTAATTTCAAAGTTAATAGTAAAAGTGGGCGCGAAGCTCCCTAACATTTTATTATTCCATTTTTATGTACATACATAATTTGAAATCTTAGCTCTTCGTTAAGCTCAACGAAAAAATACATTTACAGAGTGAATATAATTCTAATTAATTACTTGGTTTAAAGAGGACACCCACACAATTCATTCATGTTCAAGATTTAGCAGTTGTCAGCTTATTGTTCACTTTCACTATTCGGTTTTGCCTTATTAGAATCAAATTATTTTTTTATTTCGGTACGTCAAAGGTGAATTAAGCTTATTTATCATCGGAAAAATGGTAATTAATTTAAAGATAAAACTCCGAATTGGTTAAAAGTGTTTTCTATCTATAGAATGCACAACTTCAAAGTGGAAAATATATTTCGATGTTTTTCTACATTTTAAAGTAAAAGAATAGGCAATTAATTCAAAGGTTTTCATTATTAGTATACGATAAACTATGTAACAGTTTAACAAAATATAACTATTTTTGAATCAAGTTGAATAATACAGCATGAAGTTTTCTAACCCTGATTGAAACTGGGGCGTAGCCTTGTGAATCACTAGTTTTCCTATTTAAGATCCAGTTTGCTAATCATTCATGACTCATTATTATTTCTGATAGGAGAAGAATCAACTGTGATGATATCCCAGGGTAGAGAAGATTTGAGGAGAACCTTCTCCCACTCCAAGACTGATTTTCTTAAATATTTGCTCCGACAGGACGGACTGCAATACAGTCTGGAGGACAACACTCTGAGTATATGAGTCTTTAAAACTCGGACTGTGAATATTTAAAGTTTTACGATTTTTGTTCAGACTTCATGGTATAGCTCAAATCCTTGCAATACTTTTCATGGAATCAATATCAATAAAATATGGTTTAAACATTTTTAAATTTACATGAAAAGATAAAAGTAATGAATACTCGATATTGAACATATTTTAAAGAATCCATAAAAGAGAAAAGGCAAAATTTCCCTTTAAACCCCAATAAATCGTTTATTGCGTTCTTAGAAGATTGTAATCTTCGACTACAGGGAGATCCAGAAAAAATATGGAATAGAAAGGCGCCTTTTAGACTCAAATTATGACTTTAAATGGTCCAATGAACATGAGACACATCAGTTGTGCAGCGTAATTTGACCAATTTCACTTAATAAGTGATTTAATAATTTACTTGTAGTTTAACCGAGAACTTCGGAGTTATGAAAGAATTTATAAAATGTCGTCTTGACAAATTTTCAATGGTTTTTTTTACTTTTATTCCTAAATCTTTGTAATTGTAAAAATAAATAAATGGCCATGAAAAATGCTTTAAAGTGGTCCATATAATTATTCAAATAAAAAAGTAAATCATTCCATTTTCAGTAGGTTTAGAAAACGACATTTTGTAAATTCTTTTGATGTCTCCGAAGTTCTGGTGAAACTGTAGTAAAACTATTTGATTTGTAACAACATCAAATGCACGTAAACACTGTTTTCTGCACATAAAGATATTAAAAAATGAATGTCAAAATTTTAAAAAATTATTTTAGGGTTGAAAGACTTGCTTACACTTTTTACACAAATTTTAATTTTCTTATCCCTTTATCTTCACAACCTGATGTTAAAACTTTGATATTTCATACTACATCTAATAAACAAAGAGAATATAATATATATTAGAGGGGAATTTACTGGAAAAAAGTGTAAAACGGCCATTTTGTTGTACTGTTTCCATACTGCAAATAAACTTCACATATTTATGCTATATAACATTTTGGGCCCTGGAATATCATTTTATAGAAAATCTAAAATTAATATTAAAAGAAAACCAAATTATGAAAAAAGCTGGTTTCATAATTGACCAATGATCATTTCACATAGACTCTATGCCTTTCACTTTACAAACGATGATTTTCCGTCATAACTATAAATCAAATGATGTTTTTTATTCACAGAATTCATTATAAAGTATATTTAAAAGCTTTAAAAAATTCGAAATTGAAATGGATTGTCTGGGGAACATACTGTATGAATATACTCCACTGCATATAATTTGTGAACATGATGTACACTTTGAACTCTCTTTCAGGCTGAAAGGGACTAAAAAAATTCTTACCGAGAGATTCTCTAAATTCCCCTCTAATATATATTCTATTCTCTTTGCTAATAAATCTATCGAAATTCATAGTTTGACATATCAAAGGTCTGCGACATACGTTTTTGAGATTTTTTCAGTTCCGTTGATTAAAATATACAGCTAGCCAAAAACTTTGATTTACAGAATCAGACAACACCAATCAATGAATCATTATTTGAAGACGACATTCCTTGCAATCTGTGGTTCTCCGGATCCCCATGAGTTCCGCTGAACCTGCTGAAGGAAAACAATAAATAGGAACGATGATGTGAAAATTTCATATTAAAGGGTCCCTGTGGGGGATGTCCCTATAGGCCAAGATGATTTTTAACATTTACCCAAAAAAATCCTTAATTTTGTTTGCAAAATTTGGGTTTTATTTTTTTTTAATTGGTGAAAAATCCCTTATAAAAGTCACAGATTTGATGTCAATTTAATAAAAGAATAACTTTTAAACCTTTAAAATGATCTCTAAGCATGTTTCCAAGAAAATAGGGAGATTACAAAATGGAGAACTACAGAAACTTGTTGGTCCTAGCTCCAGAACATGCTGGAGAGTAAGAGGAAGGATGGTTGGATCCAGGTATAGATCAGAACTAGAGGAATCATCCTCCAGTAGGTGACATGAGCTTAAAATAAATAATTTATATATATCTTCGGGGCTTCTTGGTGTTAGTTTGTAGTTTTCTGGTTTGTTTATAAAACTAATAAATATTCAAATGTTATAACCGATTAGCGCCCACTACGAACTTAATAAAAGAGCATCAATCACTTTTCGATTTAAAAACTAAAATGGAAATTTCTTTAAAATTCCTTGTAAACTTGTAATTCAAAAAAAAGCTTTTTAACAATTAAAACTTTAAAAAAATCATCTTTAGTATATTGATATATATAAATTTGGCTTGTCTGTCTGTTTGTTTGTCTGTTTGTTTGTATCCAATAAACGTCAAAACGGCTGAACCGATCGGGCCCAAATTTTTTGTGGGACATCTAGGGACCCCAGGGAAGGTTTATGAATGATCAAAATTTCAAATATTTGTCTCCATCAAAATTCGATCTTCATTAAATTTTTGAAAATTTTGAAAATCCACGAAATTTTTGGTGAAAATCCGCGAATTATTTTTGTTTTGTTTTACGATGTACACAAAGAGAACATGCACACAATTAATTTAGAAGGTGGGCGCGAAGCGCCCTCTAAGGCTAGTATTGATATAATTGTCTACCACCGTAGCTCTTCAATACACCCAAAAGAACGTTTATGTTCTTTTTTTCTTTAATTTGACATAAGGTAGAAGATTAATTAACTTTAAAAGCTTTCCAAAAATTAAAATATTTTTTAAATCTGTTAATTGATTAGTCCTACTGACAAAATAATGAACTTAAAGTCTTATTTTACTTATTTCTTTGTTTTCATCTTTCCGAAATATTCAGTCCTAATATTTTCATGTGCATTCAGTGTGTGCACTTGATTCCAAGAAAACTAAAGAGATTGTAAACAGTAAACAATACTAAAAGTAGGATCCGTATAAAAATTGTAACAGTTGATTCATTGTAAAACTTTATACCCTTTATCCAGTTTAACCTGATATGAGTTTGTATCTGTGAAGGAGGAGAAACATGAAAACCAATCCTTCCTCTCCATATACTCCTATATACTGCTTTCAAACTAAAAATCAAGAAATGTTGAATGCTCGGAGAATAATGTTTAATTGTAGAACTAACCTCAGCTCGAGCAAAGACGGGACAGATTTCTCCGCAGGCGAGAAAATTCTTCTGAGGGTTGGTGGAAGGTGGAGAATCTTCGAATCTGAAATTTTAATTCTCAATTTCTAAACAATCTAGATCTGATCTTTGATTATTATCAATATCAACCCATAATATCCCCAACTGCATTCCCACTTCCAAGCTCCAGAAAAGATAAAGGTTTATTATACCTTATTCATGCAATCTTCAGTGAAACTTTTATAATTGTATTTTTAAGGTTCATAAAAGTCCATGTCATTGGTTTGGTTTTAATCCAAATATTCATTTTTAATTTTTAAAGAAACTAAATATTAACCTGCTCCGGGTATGATGGTTTGCACAGCTAGAGAATCCAAGGGTTGAGATGAAGATACTCCACAACCTCCAACCCTGAGATTCCAAACTCCGTTCAATGTATTCTCTACCAGAGCTTCAGATAAAGCTGACCATGAAGCCTGAAAATATATTCATTTAAAACTGCATTTTGTTGGTCCCTTAGAACCGCAATTATTAATTTGAGCCAAGTCTAGAGTCAGTTTAACCACAGGTCTTGAAACCGTGATTCAGATTCAGTAGTTGAATTGACGGAAGACAGTTTAGATACCTAGCTCAAATTCATTAAATTTGGTTCCTATAATTTTTTTTTGTTTGATTTAGTTATTATCTTTAAATGATAAGATTGTATGAATACTTGTATAAAACCTGAACCTGGTTTGAATAAGATTTTATGAATACTAGTATAAAACCTAGACCTGGTTTGAATAATAAGATTGTATGAGTAATAGTATAAAACCTGAACCTGGTTTGAATAATAAGATTGTATGAATACTAGTATAAAACCTCAACCTGGTTAGAATAAGATTGTATGAATACATGTATAAAACCTGAACTTGGTTAGAATAAGATTGTATGAATACTAGTATAAAACCTGAACCTAGTTTTAATAAAAAGATTGTATGAATACTTGTATAAAACATGAACCTGATTTGAATAATATTGCATGAATAATAGTAAAAAACATGAACCTGGTTTGAATAATATTGCATGAATAATAGTAAAAAACATGAACCTGGTTTGAATAATAAGATTGTATGAATACTAATATAAAACCTGAACCTGGTTTGAATAATAAGATTGTATGAATACTTGAATAAAACCTGAACCTGGTTTAAATAAGATTGTATGAATACTAGTATAAAACCTTAACCTGGTTTGAATAAGATTGTATGAATACTAGTNAGAGGTTCCCTCTTAGGAAAGCTTCTATGTTTTAAAATGTAAACAAAAAGAACATGTTCACAATTTAAATAGAAGATGGGCGCGAAGCGCCCTAAAAGCCTAGTAATTATATATTTCTGAAGATTTTAGGAACTATTAGTAAAAAAATACAAATCCTTAGCGACATTTTATAATAAAAAGAAACAAAGAGAATATGTTGTACAGTTGTTTACTGTACATAATGCAATCCCTTTAATCATTTTGTGGACAATGGAGTAAAAGTCCTTCATTTCCAATTTCTAGCACAAACATTTTCCAAATAATGCTTTTAAGAGTAACGTGTAATAGTACGCATGAACTGAAGGTTCACTTAGAAAAACGTTGACAGTCTTTTTTATCAAATTATTTTAAGGAAATGATATTCTTTAATTTCCTTGATAAACTACCTTGGAGAGGAAACGAAGGGTAGATGTGGAAGATATCTGAGAAGGTTTCCTTTACACAACAAATACTGATTATAACAAATATTGAAAACTAACAGCTTTGAGTTTTTCATCTTGCAGAATTCAGATTTTGAAATATTAAAGATTTTCGACATCAGGTTGCAAAGATGTAAGTTGATTCACTGATCATCGAGGACAGAGAACTAAGTGTATTAGTTTATTGAATGTTGTATAAAAATTAGCGTACTGATCAGTCACACTCACAGGTTTGAAAGGCACCTTTGTGAATTGGAGATGCTCCGCTTTCTTTGGGAATTCACTTGAAATATTGGCTACCTTTAAATATAATTTTCAATTAACATCCGGTATTTTATTAATATATGATCTATGATAAACCATTAAAAATAATAAATATAACCATAAAGCTCTAAACGATGCTAATTCTGTTTCTATATACAGGGTTACCAATATAGTAAGAGCCATCAGATATTGCCAAGTACAGATTTTATTCAGTCTTATCTTTCTAATTTTATAATGTTTTTGTTACATCCTTTATTACAATGTAGAAGATTAAACTTTAATGCAGAATGCCAACTTAGCCTTAGTCTCCAGGTCATTCTTGTAGCATCCTTTGCGGGTAACCATTTAAAAAAAAAAACATTTTTAAAATGAGGAATATTTTCTTGTGTTCCTGAAAGTGAGAGAAGAGCTAGTTCTCGAAGTTTAACCAGAGATCCTGGAATATACTGGAGATGGTTATGGTCAAGGTATAGTTCTCTTAGGCTATAGCATTCTACTAGACTATTTGGAAGTTCTCGGATACAGTTCCTGCTCAGGTACAACCCGGAGAGTTTCTTTAGGAGAGAAATAGATTCTGGAACTCTTTTAATACTATTAGAAATCACAACCAAATACTCTAAACCGACATTATGAAAACTAGAAAGATATTATGCAATAAGATTTTAATCTTTTGTTTTCTGGTCGGATTATTTTACAATAATGCCAAATTTCCTAAATTTATCAGTTCGGAGATTTTCTCTGGGAGCTCTTGAATCCTGTTGTGGCTCAGATCCAGAGTTTTCAAGGTTTTGATTCCGTTTAAACAGTCCGGATACTCCAGCAGCTGGTTTCTACTGAGATCTAGTAGTGTGAGTTGAGATAGCTTGGAGAAATCTTTAGGTATCTTGGAGATATTGTTTCTAGATAGATGAAGATTGCTGAGAAACGGCATCTTGAGATAAAGTTTCTCCGGAACCTGTTCAACTAGGTTTTCCTGAGCAGTGTAAAAAAAATTGAAAAAGACTCTCGTTGTAATTTCAAGAGTTCCTCTACTTAAAAAGGGTCATACCAGATTCACTACGGTACTCTAAAACCTTTATCTGATCTCAGCTGAAAACTTTAGAATGGTGGATATTGAGATCAATGCTTGATCCTCTCTGTTTGCTAATCTCAAGACTAATTTAGTCTTCAGATTAATTTCTAGAGATTAGAGATACGCTCTTTAACTTTTGAAAGACCGGTTTTTAATTTTCCCGCATTTGGACTAATGATCGATTGAACGAACGTAAGTTTTGGGTTAATGTTTATTAAGACTAACGTTCAAAAGCACTATAGTCCTGAAATGTGATAAAATATGTTTTTTAACAAGTTTATATTAATAAATTTATATTTGTTTAAATGCTCTAAAAGCCGGCTTGTGAACAGCTGACTTTAGTTTAGTCGGATATTAGTCCAATCGATATAGCATCGTATCTGTATTTGTAATCAAACATATCTTTATAACATGTAGTAGGAAATGTGATATCCAATACGAACGGATTAAAAAGAAAATTAAAAGTTTCCACAGATTATATTCAGATTAAGGGATCAGGATTAAGGGTATCCAATTCTAAAATTTTCAGCTCTGATCAATTATTTGGAAGATATCGAGGTGTGTCTAACCAGAAATTATTTTAACTCTTCTAATTATTATTAGTGTCTCAATTATTTCTGCAGTCAATTTTGTAAATAAACCACAATTGAAAAATTTAAAAAGCCTAGATATCTCATTTATTCTTGAACAGACAAAGCTTTTAAGGATACTTTATCCATCAAATATGCCAAAGTGTAAATATACAGTAAGACCCATAAAAACTGTGGAAAATTACTTGAGTTTACCAATCGTCTTTCATTTCACAGTTTCATGGGTCATAATTTAATTTTACTTTGATTTATCCAACTAAAGGATATGCATAAAGTACCTTAAGATAAAGCTCTTGAATATGAGCTCCGTGGTTTAAGAGTTCTGTTGGAAACCTTGTCAACCCTTTATAGTTCCAATGCAGAATTTCTCTCTGACTAATTTCTCTAGAATATTTACAAATATAGTTTTACTTCTCTTCATGTAACAATGTTCTTATCCTTCAAAACTCTACGCAGCTTATGTCACGTATACCCTCTCTTTTCTCTTGTTCTTTAAAAGGAGTGTTTGGGAAAAATAAAAGAGGGGTCAGGCTAAATCCTAAAATAAGTCGGATTCGATCGCTACTAAATTTACTTCTATTTGTTGCGTCTATAAGGATAAAATTATAGAAAACGCTAAATGCCATATAAATTCCCTTAGTTGCGTTTTTTTCCGCTCAACCCGTTAATAATTCAACTAAATTTAAAGTTGATCTTCCAGATATTAAAATTCCCAAATTCTGGATTTTAGTCGGATCATTAGAATGTAGTTAATCAATCATAACATTTTTTATTTTATATAATCCGAGTGCTACTTTTTGTGGAGCTGGATTTTCTAAGATTTTTTTGTAAAATATATACTATATTGGACCAGTAATCCAACTGGTTTCACTACGACTAATCCTTATCTTGCTTCCTGTATGATTTGCTATATGATATTCAAAGCTCCGGGTCTATATGTCTACTGAAGCAGTTTTGTTCCGCTAATTAAAATTATATTCCTAGATACACAAATATATAAGATTAAAATTTAAGATATTGTTCAGACTATGTGGTTATTAATATATTATTGTACCATAAACATATCTTTTCAGCTTTTGCATATTTTATATTTTATATTTTCAATCCTATTTTTCCTTAATTAATGTTTGTATGTCACAGATATCTAGACAACTAGGAAACAAATTTATCAGATATCTAGACAGCTAGGAAACTTATTTATCAGATATCTAAACAACTAGGAAAGGAAACTTATTTATCAGATATATAGACAACTAGGAAACTTATTTATCAGATATCTAGACAACTAGGAAACTTATTTATCAGATTTTAAGGACTTTGAAGTGTTTTTGGGTTTACCTCTCCAACTTACTTATCTTGTAGCCTTAGACAATCGATATGTACATTTCAATATTGCAATTTCCTTGTTTTTGGCTTAAATTTAAAAGAAGTAATTGGCAAAATTCTATTACATTTTTGCTTTAAAGTCTGCTTTTTTTGTGTGCAGTGATGTATGTATATGTTTGTTACTCCTAGCCAGCCAAACTGTATTAAAATAAGATAAATAACGTCTGCTCTTCGTTAAACCCGTATAAAAACGGGTAAAAAGTGAAAATTGCTCGAGGACTAATGAGCACGGACAACCGCAAAACTTTAGCATGAACGGCACGGCCAACACTAGATACTCCTGCTAGTAAATATATATGACAAGAACAAATAAAAATCTAAGGTCTGTTTGTTAAATTCAAATTATACCTGAGAATGATGGAATCTGACACCTCCTCACTCTCTTCCTTCTTTAATCCATTCACTTCACCACGTACTGCACTTTTAATCAATCCTTGCTCTTTATTCTTATCTTATCTTTTCAACCTTTAAAAGGACTGTGTGCGTTATTTCAAGAGAGCTTCCACGCAAAGATTCACAACGGTAGTCTTCAAACTATTATCTGATCAATAATCTGGAAGATATTGTCGTTTTTCGAGGTTTAAAAGTTTTTAATTCTGAAAATTCCTATTTGTTTTCCTGCAGTTGAAATACGCAAGTCACTTATGTAGTGAAACCCCAATTAAAAATAATCCGCTTTAAACATTGATCTCTAAATCATACTTGATCAGACAAACTTTTCAGGATGACGTTGTGAATCGGGCATTGCTGTCTTTGTATGGAAGTTAAATTACTTTTACAGTTCCTTTAACTGGTAGACTATCCTTTATCCTGTTATTCAAACTAAACTCATACTTTCGTTATCAAACCCTAGGTTTAAACTACATTCTATATCCTGTTAACTTATCTATTCTTTGACACCAGAACTTTTTACGACATCTCATTCCTGATTCACACCAATTCTTACTCAGAAACTTTATCTTTCAAATCTAATTTTTATTACGAATACGAACCCTTAACTTTTTTCAAAAATCAAATTATTGGTACGAAAGTTTAAACATTCAAGAACGTAAAAATACTTGCTTTGAACCCCTAACTTCATATAAAAGTCTGTTGCTTGTTTCAAACACATAACTTCTTAACAAAAATCTAATTATTGCTTCGAATCATTAACGTCTTTATTTGCTAAAACTTTCCAACAAAAGTCTAATTGATGCTTCGAAAACTTAACTTCTCGGCTAATATTTCATATTTGCTCCGAAACCTTCACTTCTTAGCAAATGTCTAAATTTTGCTACAAAACCGCAAAGGAATTGGGTCTTTGCCACAAACTCGGATTTTTAAAAACCAATTTCTGTAAACTTTTCGTAGAGCGTAGATATTTCAAACTATAAATTCTGGTGGATCAAACAATATAAGTTTGAAATATGAAAGGTATGCATCATCTGGTTGTTGAGATATAGGTATTATAAAATTGGGATTTGTGGCAAAAACTCAATTCCTTTGCAAGAAATCTAATTTTTGCGCCAAAACCACAATTTCTTAATATTTCTAAATGTTGCTTTGAAACATTAATTGTTTTGCAAATGTCTTCCCCTTGCTTCTACATCTTAACTACTTTTCAAATACTTAAATGTCTCAAACGAAAACTAACTTTTCAGTAAAGGAATTGAGTTTTTGCCACAAACTCTGCTATTCTAATCCCTATATCTTTACAACCCAATGTCGTAGACCTTTGATATTTCAAACTCTGAAAGCTGTAATATTAAATAATCTAAGTTTGAAAAATCAAATATGTACTCAATCAAATTGTAAAGATAAAGGAATTAGAAAATTTGCGTTTGTGGCAAAGACTCAATTCCTTTGTTTAACCTTGTTTCTAGACCCTAGATACCCAGCAAATGTCTGAGTATTGAACCAAAACAGCTGAACTTGTCGGCAAATGTCTAATACAATCTTGCTTCTGTCCTCTACAGTCTATATCCTGATGTTTTATCGGTCATACAATCAGTATGCGGGTTAAACCATAATCTTATATGTTTATAATTATAACTTCTCTTATTAAAGAGTTGTTGAAAAGAAATTTAAATTTTCTAAATGAAACCAGATAAATTAGTTATCTCATACTTGTACGTAAAATTAAATCTAGATGAGTAACGAAGTCACAAAGTTGTACTATAAATTTAACCTTCTCCTCCTTTCTAATATGAAGTGTATGAGCAATGATGCCTGATATCCATATTATCATCTCGCACTTCAGAGTCATCGAGGTCGGAGAAGGGCGGGTTAGAAGAGGAGAAATCCATTCCTGCAAGAAACCCTGAATCTCTTCTCTCCTCCCTCCACTATAAAGATTTAGGCTTTAACTTTAACAGTCAATTTTTCAACAAAAAACATTTATACAAATTATTTCAATATGCGATAATTTTTCTATTATTAAGATAAGCGTAAAACTCCTTTATCATAAGTTGCTAGCTGAGCTAGCTCAGTTTTCCCTTTGTGTAAGTTCTCATACTCGGGAGTAAACTTGAACTGAATACGTCCTCCTGAACCTGCCAAAGTTTACGGCTAAAACACTGTAAACAAAATATTGGAAATTTGCCATGAAAAGTCCATGTATCCTTGGGCACACGCTGGAGAAATAATATATGTAATATGTATATATGTTTATATTCATAGATAAGATATTTATGTATTGACATCAATATAGTTTCAGGACAATCTCATGAAATAAATCCTTTTTAGTTCATATAGATTCCAATGTATCTCTCCTTTAATATTTCTGTCTTTATATGTCTCTGTATCATTATATCTCTGTATCTTTATACCTCCACTTCTCTCGGTATGTATTTCTTAGTATCTCTACTCCTTCTTATATCTCTGTATTAATCTCCTTAGATCTTTGTATTGATTTTCTAATCCCTATCTGCACTTCACTCATTTCCTTAAATTCATGAATTTTTATTCCTATATTAACTCATTATATATATATATATCCTTATTCATCTACTTATTTTACTTTACTTATCTCCTAGTTTTATTCCATATATTAACTCATAATATATATCTTTTTTCATCTACCTATTTTACTTTACTTATCTCCTAGTTTTATTCCTATATTAACTCATTATATATATTTTTATTCATCTACTTATTTTACTTTACTTATCTCCTAGTTTTATTCCTATATTAACTCATTATATATACCTTTCTTCATCTACTTATTTTACCTTACTTATCTCCTAGTTTTTTTCCTATATTAACTCCTTATATATATCTTTATTCGTCTACTTATACTGCAAAAATATCAAAATAATATTTTGAAGTAAGTAGCTGCCCCGACTGTTCAGCGTACACTTTTTTGATCATTTCAAGAGTTTTGATCATTTGGCATTTGATCTTTTGATATTTTTCCATTTTACTTTACTTATGGCCTAGTTTTATTCCATATTTTACCTAACTAGCTTGGGAACACAGCGCTGCCAAGGTTACTAAAAATTAAATCTTCTTGAAAGAAACAATCTCAAGAACTGACGAATGTCAATCCAGACCGAAATATATTTTCAATAAAATGTGGAATCATCACCGTCACCAAATATTAAATTTGATTTCACCGGGAAACTAAATTTTTGCTATTAAGGCGACCCAATCAATTTAGAACCTCAAAACCAAGCTAATAATATTCCCGTGGGTCTCCCGAGTTCCCCAATCAAAATTTGAGGCAAATCGGTTCAGTGGTCCCTGAGTTATGATCGGAAAAACAAACAGAGAGGCAGACAGACAAACAGAGATTACAACTTTATATACATATAGATTATACATATTTATTCATCTCCTTATCTCTTTATATTTATCTCTTTATCTCGCTGTAATCATCTTCCTTTACTTCTATGCACATTAACTCATTTTCCTTAAAATGTTATCACTTATTTCCCTACTTAATTAATTATATCTTCCATATTCTATTGTTTTTACCCTTATCTAACCATATCTCTGTATCTATCACATATATTATCTCTTCCATATTCTATTGTTTTTACCCTTATCTATCCATATTTCTCATCTTCCATGTATCTATCTCATATATTATCTCATCCACATTCTATTGTTTTTACCCTTATCTATCCATATTTACCATCTTCCATATCTCTGTATCTTTCTTATATATTATCTCTTCCATATTCTATTGTTTTTACCCTTATCGATCCATATTTATCATCTTCCATATCTCTGTATATATCTCATATATTTTTATGTTTATCACTTCATCTTTATGTGATAACCTTCTTTTATCTCTCTTCCAATTTTTATCTCAGTTAATCTCTCATATCTGTAATTCTCAAAGCAAACATTTTTAAAAGAATCCATCTTTTAAAAAAATACATTCACATATTTCGTGTCCATTTTGTGTGAGTTCGCATCATATCTGTATCTCTTATCTTATCTGTCTATCTATCTCACCATACATCTTTCGGGGTTGGGGTTATTGAGGACGAATATTGCACGGAAACCAGTTTTCTGGTACCCTGCTCTTAACACAGTATAAACTTGAACCGTAACAAGTTATAAGCTACGTATAGACTCTAGAGTAACACATGTAAAAAATTAGACTCCACGTATTCGTGAATGTTGCAGATATCCGGAGAATGAGACAACCAAACCCTCTATTTCTCCGCATCTTTAATCTAAGATCCATCTCAACTAGTTATCTTCACTAGAACTCTAGTGATCTCAAGATGAAACTTGGCAATACACTGATCCTTAATCTTTTAATTTTGATTTACTTTACGTCTGGATACAACCAGATACAGATATGTAGTTATAAACTTCATTTTGATCTTTGTCTCCGACATCTAGCAAAGAATGAAACCTCGAGCTGTGACAGTTTAGTCTCCGATCTAAGTCTAGTGTTGGAGGAATCATCTGCTGAAGTTAGGACGAACGCTTTATCCTGGAGAGATGAGAACCTGGAGAATCTAGAGTTTAGAGTTGAGAAGAGTAAAGATAAGGGTTTACAGTACTATACCTCAGCTCCTGTATCAGGTCGACACTTATAATTTTCAACGATCCTAACTAATCATCTTGTTTCAATTAATATATTAAAAATAACAATATCGATATAAAAAGGACAAATCTCTGCCTAAACTGCCCCGTCAGTTGGACTACTTTGGACTTTTAACTTGGAGAAACCCGTTGCGGTTGGGTTTTCTTAGTTTCCCTTTAAAGATTCATCAGATCACAATTAGAATAGAACCAACCAGCAAATTATAATATGGTTGTCATATACCCCTTATCATAATTCATAAATATTCCCTTTAAGGTGTAAGGAAGGATCTAATGAGAGGATTATCGAGGATGGTTCTAGACCTGGAGGAAACCAATGGGTTCTCGGACTGCCAGGAGAAGAAAACTAACTCCGGAGATGAAACCAGAAGAGAGTTGGATTGCTCAAAAACATCTCAAGGAGATTCAATTTATCATATTCAAGAACTTTACTCAGGTAAAACAGTTAAAAAATCAAATTTTTTAATCCACGCAATTTTTCTTTTTTAGACAGAAAAGTAAGAAAAGAGGGAGGAAAAATCAAAGAGATTTTTGTAGAAGAAATATTTTCTCATTTTTCCAACCTGAACCGTAACCTGGGAACCCAGATCTCCAGTAATCTCAAATTAACCCGGAGTTCAGACTGCAAGGACGGAAACTCTATTCTGGATTCCGTAAACCTGGTTAAAACTGATCTTCACGAATCTGAAGAGGAGAACCAAGAATCTGATATTAAAGAGAAAGTGAAACCTCTGGATAAAATATTAAAGGAAGAGAATGTTCTGAAACGAATGTCGGAGCTAAAAACAGCTGTGATGAATATGTCTGAGATTGAACTTGATAAAATGTTGAAAAAATACAAGAATTCTGCCAAATATCATTATATTCTTGAATCATGCGGAGCAGTTGGAACCTTGAAGGTGTATAAAGCTGTTCTGAAAGCCCTCCCTCCCTCTACTCCTCAACCCGGACACCTAGGTAACATTTACACTTTGAATTATAGTTAATTAAACTAAAGTTTAAAATCTTATCTTAAATCTTAAATATAAATCTTAAAAAATTTTAGATCTTTACTTCTTTTTTTAATTTGTTTTTTTGTCATACTTCGGCGGAAAATAAAATAATGTTCACAACGTCGTACCAGAAAGTTTGCATAAATTTGACGTTTTTCATATGTCTAGATTGGAGTGAGGTTTCATTCCTTCATTCTTATCTAAGTCAACTTTTAGTAAAACGAAGATGAAGATTTTTCGAAAAATTGTGATTGGTATATGGACGGTTGTGTTTAGTTAAAAATATACTTGAAATTTAGTTTTTGTTCCCTAGCTTTGATGATTCTCAAGTTTGAGTCTGATATGAATATGACAGATTTTACCGTTTTCAGAAAGGTTTCTGATTTCTCTGAGTTTCAATCCTAACCTAGAGAAGGAGATTATACAAGATTTGAAAACCATTCTTCACAAGTACAAGAGTTCACCAAATATCGGTAAAAATATTATCTTTTACTGAACAAATTCTAGATAAATCAAAATGTATTTGTTGACAATAATAATTGTTTAAAAAAAACTTTCTTGCCTTCAGTGAATTAAAAGATTAGAAAAAACACTCATTTTTTAATTCTTAAATCTTTGCAACCAGATGTCGTAAACCTTCGATGTTTCAAACTATAAATTCCGCGGGATCAATTATTATAAAATATCAAAAGTTTAAATCCTTAATAAATTAAATGGAGTAGAAAATTTAAGTTTGAGGCCAGAATTCAATTTTTTATCCATCTTTTACAGTCAAGTTCTTTAAAAAAAAGTAATTTCAACTTTTCAGTCGCTGATTTAGCAAATAGTATCATGTTTTATTAATAAAGTTCATTTAAAGCATAAATACCATGCTAAAAGAAGACGACATTTAATTTTCTTTTTAGAAATTTCATTCAGTGCCGGAGAGGAATCTTTTTCTATAAAATGTACTGATAGTCTATTCTATAGTCTATTTATTCTATTCTATAGTCTATTCTATTCTATAGTCTATTCTATTCTTTAGTCTATTCTATTCTATAGTCTATTCTGTTCTATAGTCTATTCTATTCTATAGTCTATTCTATTCTATAGTCTATTCTATTCTATGCATGACTCCTATTTTTATTTATTATTTTCCCAGTGGATACTATTTTCAACTGTATCTGTAAACAAGAAGGAAGAGAGCCCCAGGTATCAAACCATCATTCTAAATTTTTAGTTTTTGATAAAAACTCAAAGGAATTGAGTCTTTGGAACAAAATCAAATATTTAAACCTCAATATCTTTAGAACCCGATGTTGTAAACCTTTGATATTTCAAACTCAGATTATTTGATCTAACAGAATTCATAGTTTGAAATATCTAAGGTCTACAACATTTGGTTGCAAAGATATAGTGATTAGAAAATCAGAGTTTGTGGCAAAGACTCAATTCCTTTTCCAATTTCTATATCTTTTCTACCTGATGGTGTAAACCTTTGATATTTCAAACTTAGATGCTATCATCTAACAGATTTCGTAGTTTGAAATTTTAAAGATCTGTGACATCGGGTTGCAAAAGCATAGGGATTAGAAAATTTATTTTTGTGGAAAATAAGAGTTGATTGCTTAGAAAAAGGAGGATATAGAGAAGCTTCTAAACCTGACTGCAAGAGCTGGAGCTTCAGGAGCTGCAGGAGCTGCAGGAGCTGCAGGAGCTGCAGGAGCTGCAGGAGCTGCTGGAGCTGCAGGACTGAGCTGTACTGATGAGACATGTCAACGACGGATTCTATCTTGTCTCTCAGCTCTTCGTTCAGGTTTATTTAATTTCTTAACTGAGTAACAATATATAAACTATTAAAGTAGTTTTTAAATACTAAACTTCCAGGACGCTCCGTGCTTCTAATTTTATATACATTCTAAGCTTTTTTATTGATGTATTTGACAAAGCTTAAAAATATAAAAACCCAAAATTTCGAAAAATTCAAAATAATTTTTAAGGCGATTCAGCTTGATGGATCTAAAAATATCAACCAATAAATACGACAAGCAAAATTTATATATTTGAAAAAAAAAAACAATTTAAAAACAGGTGGACATTAATGACATTAACAACGACAGTAATGTCCTCTTTATAATCAATCACTAACTTGAAATTTAAATCATAAGTTAAAAACTTTAAATCTATTGATTTCAGATGATTTCTCTGAGAAAATTCTTGATATTGTTCGAACTGGAAAAGACAAGAAGGTCCGTGAGACTGCTGCAACAGTTCTCCTGGGTCTCTATCCTACAGATCCTGCTCGGAGACAGGACCTGGAGAACACAGTGTTAAAACACATACTAGAGAAGGATCTAGGAAATGAAGAGTTCTTAAAACTAATGGAGATAGTTGACATGAATTCTTTAAATCGTACAACTATAAAACAACTCTTCAAGGTTCAGATCAATTTTTTAAATTTAATGGAAAAAGCCTTATTATAAGAAAAGATATCTATATATAAATTTGGCTTGTCTGTCTGTTTTGTATCCAATAAACGTCAAAACGGCTGAACCGATCGGGCCCAAATTTTTTGTGACCACAGGGAAGGTTTATGAATAATAAAAATTTTAAAAAATGTGTTTTAAAGGTTCATAATTTTGTAAAAAAAAATTAAATTCTTGAAAATCCGCGAATTTTTTTTTTTTAAACCGCAAAATTTTTTTTCTTCTTTGTTTTAAAATGTAAACAAAAAGAACATGTTCACAATTTAAATAGAAGATGGGCGCGAAGCGCCCTAAAAGCCTATTTTTTTAAATTTCTTAATTAAAAAAAGGAACTAATTTATTTAACTCAGACTAAATTTGTTTGTATTCCTCTCCCAAACTACATTTATTGCATTAACAAATCTTTTGGTTTCTTATAAAAAAATTAGGCACATAAAACCGTTGGTTACCTCTTGGATTTGAAGCTTGGGCAAAAGAAAACCTAGATCAATCCCAGATCAATCCTAGATCATTCCTAGATCAATTCTAGATCAATCCCAGATCAATCCCAGATCAATCCCAGATCAATCCTAGATCAATCCTAGATCAATCCTAGATCAATCCTAGATCAATCCTAGATCAATTCTAGATTAATCCTAGATCAATCCTAAATCAATCCCAGATCAATCCCAGATCAATCCCAGATCAATTCCAGATAAATTCCAGATCTATTTTAGATAAAAGATAAAGAGAGACGAGCTTATCTATCCCAGAAGATTAGTTCTCAAGTATCTTCTCTTCAGAAGGATTATTCTTTACTCTCCTACGCTACTCAGGTTTAAATTATGAAGATAATTAATAAAAACCATTTTTATTGTCAAGAAAAGTGACCCCCCCCCTTTATTGAGACAAATTCTTGTATTTGTAGTTAATATTCATAGTCTAGTTTTTTTTAAATTGTTGATTTTTCTATGGATTTTGAATAATAACCTTTAAAAAAACCATTGAACAGGTTGGTTGCCGTTCTTATATATTCTTTTCATGGTTATGTAAGCAATATATTTTGTACAGGGTGAGTCTGTTTATGTATCCCGAGATCTAGTATCTGTGGAAGGTATGGAGGGAAGGTTTATGTTCTCCACCAGTATGTCTGGATCCTCAATATCTCGAACCTCCTTCTCCCTGGATATCCTGGATGTAGCGAACCACAAGAAGAACCTGCTCAGCATACAATCATTCATTGGAGGAATATCGGGTTAGTTTTTTTATTATTTGTTTATATATTCAAAAGATCAATATATATAGTAGTTCAATAGATAGCTAGATGTAGCTGAACTACCTAGGCTAAGTTTAACCACTTCTGTTATCCGCCAGTTTAAGTTCTATTGAAGTGGTTCAGCTTATTCTACGAAGTGAAACTACTTCTAGCTATTTATTTAATCTTGTCCCAGGTTTCCTCGGAGATGCAGATCCTGAAGATGACAAGGATGCGAATGCTAATCTACAATTGTCTCTCCTAGGTTATATTATTCTTAGTTTAAAAATGTTGTTGAAAAATGTAAACGTCCCCCTCCCTCCCCCGGTCCGACCCACCAGTTTAATTTAAATCATGCTGAGAAAAGCGTTTAGCATTTTATTGTTGAGGTTTACTTAGTTTAAGATTACTAGTTCTATTGTTTTATTTATGTTTATCTCTCCGCCCTAGTGTACTGTTTAGTTCTACGTACTGTATTTTTATAATGTTTACCTCTCTGGTTCTATAGTATTTTACAATTTCCGTCTTAAATTTTATTTTAATGCGTACTATTCTGTCCTTTGGTTCTGATACTGTTTACCTTCACGTACTAATTTATTGTTCAGGTTTACCTCTACGTCCTAATGTATTGTTCAGGTTTACCTCTACGTCCTAATGTATTGTTCAGGTTTACCTCTACGTCCTAATGTATTGTTAAGGTTTACCTCTACGTCCTGTTGTCCTCTTCAGTTCTGTAGGAGATCTCATAGAACTTTATTGGTCTGGAGCAGGACAGGAAAAAACTACGTTATTAGAGGTAAGACTGAATATAACAGGATACCCCAGGATACATTTGGATTCACCGGGATACACCAGGATACACTAGGATACACTAGGATACACCAGGATACCCCAGGATACACTAGGATACACCAGGATACACCAGGATACACCAGGATACACCAGGATACAAGATGAAACAACACGTTACATTATTATGCATGCAATATAATACAGCATAACTCAACAGAACTTCATACAGAATTTATGTTTTCTGAAATCTGTATTTTAAATAAACAAATTATTTGATTGTTCTGGAAAAAAACTAATCTATTTCAGGGTAGTCTTCCCCTGGAGGAGAATAGAAGAGAATGGGAAACCTGTTCTGGAATCAGGATTCTCATATACCCCTNTCTGGAATCAGGATTCAGATTCATTCAAACCTTAATCTCTACATCAACTCTGCAGGTAGGTTCTGGAATCAGGATTCAGATTCATTCAAACCTTAATCTCTACATCAACTCTGCAGGTAGGTTCTGGAATCAGGATTCAGATTCATTCAAACCTTAATCTCTACATAAACTCTGCAGGCAGGTTTTGAAGATACTTGCTAACCAGAACCAGTCAGCAATATTGACCACGAAAATTTTATAGAATTAAACATTAATTTTTACAAATGACACATATAGTACAAGAGAAGTAGAAGGTCAATAATTTTAAATAATACATAGTTAACTTTCAATGATTTATATATAAAAAAATCGATATATCGATATATATCCTCTTCAGTCCTATAAAATATTACCAAAATAACTACTTAATTAAATGAAAAATAAAATTGCAGTAATATTAGAAAAGTAGACAAGTTTCAAAACGAAAAGGTGATAAACAATTTTAACCATTTTTTTAAGTTTTAAAAAGGTTTTTATAAAAAGATAATTGCAAAATTGTATTACAGTATCCCAATTTTTCCCACTTTTGGATTCTTGGGGCCCTGGACCCAGGACCCACCCCCCTTGAGGGATCTCTTAAATTAAGTCGAAATCCGTTAAAAAGTTATTTTTAAAATGTCAGGCGAAGGGAGTGTGTCTATCTGGGAGAGCTCCGGGAGTAGTAATCTTCAAACAGATATATCTGTGGTGGGGTCCTCTACTGTTCAGGTTCTAGCTCCAAGAGCAAGTTTTATCTCTTGCAGGATTAACCTGGAGACAGGATTGGTCGTTGATACTCAGGTACCTGGAAACCTTTTTCATTTACAACATATGTTAATATAATATTATCCTTATTATTATTATTATAAATATTGTTATCATAAAAAAGAAATTTCTCCGCAAAGAAATATAATTTTGAACAGTTTGGACAACAAATGTTCTACCCTACTGATATGTACTGATGTGCATATGGTTTGAAGTCCGTTTCTAAATATTAAAGTTTATTTGATTTGTATTAGGCTCCACAAAAATCTGAAATGTTTTTCCTCTTTCAAAATGTTATGCTACATAAGTTTGCTTTTATTACACTATGCAAAACTTTTACTTTGCCAAAGATATCAAAAAAGACTATTTTTTCTAAATGATTGGTTAAATCGCTTTGGTTAATGTCTTTGGTCAGAGAACAAATTTGCCTCGTATACTAAAAGCAAACTTCTATAAAATCGTATTTTGGTGTGATGAACATCTCAGAACACCTTTAAAGCTAAAACCTAAAAACTATGCCTATACCTAGGTACAGACTGGACAAGATTTAGCAGCGTGTGTAAAGATGAAATCTTCAGATCTCCACTTTATCCTGGAGCTAAACGGTTCCAAAGGAAAAAGCATTGAAAGCCATGTTTACCCTGGTCTAACCTGGAACCTAAACCACAAGAACAATATGATGTGCTCAGCGTTTTCTAAAAGATAACAGCTGTTATATTATAATAAATGTTTATATTGACCTTCTGAACATTGTGGTTTTTTTCTTCGCAAAATATTATTTTTATCACTATTGATGCAGCTGTAAATTTGTCTCAATTTTCAAATTGATATTGCATTTGGGAAAATAATTTAATGTCGTAGGATTGTTAATAATCCTTTCTCTGTGTTAAGAATTTAACTCTAGAACTATAACTCCCTGAAAATGATGGGAAAATTGAAGTTATAAATATTAGATTTAGAAAAGCCCAAGCTACGTGTAAGATTAAAATCCAATATGTTTTCAGTCATAACTCCTCTTATTAAAGACCCACAGAGAAGAACAAAAATGTTTTTGAATTTCTGTTATGTAACCGGATAAACTTGCTTTTCTCATGTTTGTACCACAAAGATTCTAGTTCAATAGATAGCAACGTAGAATTTGCACACTCTCAGTACAGCTGTATTCTTATGTCACAAAATAATTAATGATAATTTTAGAATTAAGCGCTTGTCTTGCAGTAAAATAAGTGCAATTTTATGCATTCTTTATTTTCTAATTTTATACTTTTTTAATCTTGGAAAACATGTCAACTATAATGTGAGAAAATTTCGTTTTCCTTGTTATATTTGACACTTGTGACGTCGTGCATAATTAGTCCATTTCTCTGTTGCCACCTATTCTACTTTATAATCTATTTGGTTTGTACGAAAAATCAAAGCATAAGTCGCATAAATTTGACCTTCGCCTTCCGTCTAGTTTACATTCAATAATATGAAATTTAACCAGTGCAAAGAAGAAACGGCGAAATTGTCGTTTTTCTGCATGGAGAAATGGTGAATTCTGTCAATTTATTTCTTTGCCTCTGCTGCACAAATCTACAGTGAATAGAAGAGAACAACAGGGATATCTTCAATATTGTTTTATAATGTCTAAAATATAACAGACCTATTCTCAAGATCTAATTAATTTTATGTGAAAAAGTCGATACGTGGGACAAGAAATCTTAAATGATCATTTTGAACTTGTGATTTTGAAATATTTTAACTTTTAAAAAACATTTGTTTTCAGAAAAAGCATTATATAAATGAAGAGGACAGCAAAACTCTAATGATTGTTTTCAGATGTCAACTAAATTAAATGCTTTTATATGTTAACTAAAGAAATTCGACGGTTTAAAGCTGGATTATAGGTTTCTGCATTCAATTGAGTATTTTAATGATTTACTAAATTATCAAGCACAGAAAATAGCCATATTTGGCCTACAAGGAACCCTGAAAACGGACTAAACAAATTCCGTACAATCGTCCTTTGTGGGTAAATCTGTACATGTTGAATTAGTCGAAAAGAATTTTAAAAATAATAATTCACAACTTTTCAAAGATATAAACCATCGATAGTATATTCTAACTTTTATCGTAATCTGTATTTCCACCTGATCATCATTTGTCGTCTTCCTGAAACATACTGCGGCACTCATGTAAACCTATTTGTACAGTCAGTGTACAATTATAAACAATAGATTTTCTAAAACTAGGTTCTGTTTTTTTGTTAAACAGAAATGAGTTTTGGCGTCAAACTAAAATGTTATAATCCCTATATCTTTGCAACCTAATGGTGTACTACCCATTTAAAAGTTTGATCTTACAGAATTCATAGTTTGAAATATTTAAGGTCTACTGGTCTAAGGCCAAGACTCCATTCCTTCATTCCTTTTCGAAAACTTTACATGGCCAAGAATGTAAGGCAAGGAAAGTTTATTGCGGTCGTGTATACTCTGCGTACATATTAAAACCAGTTCTCTTTGGGCGGAATTTGTAAACAAGAATAGATGCATCAGTGTTCGTTTAGTATCCGAGGAGGTTAAAAGCAATAAATTTTGATAATTTTGATAATTCACATAATAGTTTCCTATGACCAGAATATTTCATTGATTTTCTATGTGAAAGATAGATCCCATTTCAGGCTACGACATCCGTCTTGTGTTTACATTACCGCACAGAGACAGCACACTGCAGCACAAAAGATGTGTACACTTCTGAAATAACTTTCCTTGCCATACATCCTTGTACATGGCTATCTATAGATATTAACCTAACCTGACCTGGAAAAGTATAATGAGGTTTACCATAATGTTGGATGGCGTGTGTCCAGAAGAACTATGAGAAGATCCAAAAAAAAGGTTTCTATCAATAATTATATGGCACACAGAAGAAAAAAGGTTTTAAACTGCACCTGCTTCAGCGAACCATTGATTTGAAAAACAAGACTGAGCAGTCCGAAGTTTGTCCTTCAGGGTTACATATAAAAACAAGGCTTTAGGGCTGACCGAACGGTGTTTCTTCTTGATTTAGTGACTCTATGCTGTTGCAGACTTTTCCTCGTTGTCAAGTGTTTTTGCACACAATTAAAGAACTAAATTTAAGGCAGTAGTATAGACCAAATTCAGATCGTCATATTTAGAATCTCGTCCTTTGTGGGGTTTCTCTGTATCAGATGTTTGTCGGTTGTATTCTAAAAAATCCTGATACACAGTTGTACGAGTTGTACCTTTTATAAAATCATGCCTCGCATTATATATATTAAATAATATCCTTATTGCCTCTGTTTCAGTAAACTATTGTTGTTGATTATTTATTAAACCATTATTCAAAAATTATTTGTAGACATCTTGTTAATATAGTGGACACTTTGCAAAAATTGAATTGTAGTAGAGACTTTAAGTGGTAGATGATTTAGTAGAGACTTTATAGTAGTTGATTTAGTAAAGACTTTGTAGTAGTTGATTTAGTAAAGACTTTGTAGTAGTTGATTTAGTAAAGACTTTGAAGTAGCTGATGAAGTAGAGACTTTAAGTAGCAGCTGCTTTAATAGAGACTTTGTAATAGTTGATTTAGTAAAGACTTTGTAGTAGCTGATTAAGTAGAGACTTTAAGTAGTAGCTGATTTATTAGAGACTTTGTAGTAGTTGATTTAGTAGAGACTTTTCAGTAGCTGATCAAGTAAAGACTTCAAGTAGTAGCTGATTTATCAGAAACTTTAAGTAGCAGCTGTTTTAATAGAGACTATGTAGTAGTTGATTTAGTTGAGACTTTGTAGTAGCTGATTAAGTAGAACTTTAAGTAGTAGCTGATTTAGTAGAAACTTTGTAGTAGCTGATTTAATATAGACTTTAAGTAGTAGCTGATTTAGTAGAGAATTTAAGAAGTTCATTTAGTTGAAACTTTGAAGTAGCTGATTTAATAGAGATTTTGTAGTAGTTGATTTAGTAGAGACTTTTTAGTAGTTGATTAAGTAAAGACTTTTTAGTAGTTGATTTAGTAAAGACTTTTTAGTAGTTGATTTAGTAGAGACTTTTAAGGAATAGCTGATTTAGTATCGACTTTATAGTAGCAGATTTTGTAAGTCCCCTTAAATAATTTAAAAATTAGCTAATTTGGTAAATGGAGTTCTAATGTATCTAGGAGCTGAGGTCAGTAGTTTGTCTGAATGCGGAAGTGTTTAGTGTCGGGTCTAGAGGTTCCTTCTTATCATTTAAAGATTTATATCCCGTGAGTTTAGGAGCAGATGACGCTGAGTACAAGTTCAAGGGTTTATCACTAGACCATGTGTTCAGCTGCTGCTGCTGGATGCAGTTTATAGAAACTAGAGATAAAACCTTAATGTTTCATGACACAGGAAGTTTGATTAACAACTCCGCCACGATTTCTTCCTAAACTACCTTCAGTCCCACGCTAATTTAACAGTAAGGGACTTGTCCCCGCTAGTTCTGACTTTTGATCACACATTTTCGATTTTTACTTTCTTACTTTTTTTCAGTAGATGCGTTTTAAATGAAATAGAATAAAAGGACAAGTAAAAGGTTAAGATTGTTAAATTAAAGATCAAAACGCGATTGAATTATGATTGAAGAAACCGAGCATGGTTAGTCCAGAGTGAACCACGAAAAATACAAAAAACATAAGGATACAAGAATAGCAAACATTGATGAAAAAAATTAAATATAATCAGACATAATCTATTTTAAGCTTCGTGAAAAATATAATAAAAAATTCCAGACTTATTGATTTAAATCCATCTTTATTCATCTTTAATCATCTTAAATACCAAATCTGTGAAAGTCTCCAGGGTTCACCAAGAACCCTGGAGGGGGGGGGGGAGGATATTTACTTATTCTTGTTTGTTTGAGGTTTAAGTTAAATTTTTATTCTTACGTAATTTGTTTTAGATTAAATATTTTCAAAACATTCAAATTTTATTTGAGAAAATTCACGAAATTCACAAGAACGCAGTCAACACTTTTTTTGTTGCGAATTCCAGGATAGAATACTTATCCGTATACTTCTGTTTCCTTCTGTCGGAACCCCAGCAGATATATCCTTTTGTCGGAATCCCAGCAGGGATATCCTTTTGTCGGAACCCCAGTAGGGATATCCTGTTGTCGGAACCCCAGCAGGGATATCCTTCTGTTGGAACCCCAGCAGAGATATCCTGTTATCGGAATCCCAGCAGGAATATTCTGAAAGAAATCAGAGGATTAAAGTTACCGAGGTTTGTTTAAAAGAAATCAAAGGATTAAAGTTGCCGAGGTTTGTTTAAAAGAAATCAAAGGATTAAAATTGCCGAGGTTTGTTTAAAAGAAATCAAAGGATTAAAATTGCCGAGGTTTGTTAAAAAGAAATCAAAGGATTAAAGTTGCCGAGGTTTGTTTAAAAGAAATCAAAGGATTAATGTTGCCGAGGTTTGTTTAAAAGAAATCAAAGGATTAAAGTTGCCGAGGTTTGTTTAAAAGAAAACACACAAAATCTCTGTTCGTTGTTCAGCAGATATAATTTCTAGTTTGAAAACCACGTGACCAATCCTTGAACCCTTTTTGTTTTATTTTTGTGAATGATATTTTTAAAAAAAATCTAAAATTGATGCCAACTCAATTAATTTAAATGAAAAGAACTCTTTCTTTGACTCCATGTTTTCTTTATATTTTTACAAACCACAGTCTCATTAATGTGGTCACAACTGCCGGAGAACCTGGTCAAGGGTTGAATTATGATATATTAAGATTTATATGAGATCTCTCCAGACTTAGGTTAATAGTTAAATAGGTTTACGAGATTAGGTTACAAATATAGAAGGATTAGCATTAATTTGGTTAAGAGGAGTGTAACAAGCTCTTGATTAAAACCAGCTTGAGGAATCATCATTTCATCCACATTTAATTCAACCCATTTTTAAATATTTATTTATTCTTTAAATGTATTATTAGTCTTAATGTGTAGTGTTGAAAAAAATATTAATGTCCTATAACTTAAGGATTTTTGATTTCATTCTAATATTATTGAACATCTGGAAACTAGAAATACATTAAACATAAAGAGATTAATAAACATTCTTACTGGTAAAGATAATACGTGCTCACACCCCCCCCTATTTTCTTAAAAACACAGCATCCATCCCCCCTTTTCAACCCAGCATCCATCCCCCCTTTTCNTGTAGAGCACAAACAAGGCGAGCTGGTTCAACTCCTTTTATTCTTTATATAATTCCTCTTTACCTAAACTTTTTTCCTAATATAATTCCTTTATTCCTAGTATTTTTCATCTTCAATTAGATTTTATTCCTAGTTCAATTTCTCTTTAAATATACTTTATTCATAGTAAAATTCCCCCTTTTCAACCCAGCACCCATCCCCCTTTTCAACTTGAAACTCATCCTTAAATATCACGCGGAGCAACAGGAGAGGAGTGCGACACAACAACATGAGACAACAGCGCGCCACATTGTTGTAACAACAGCAGTTTCTCAGGATACTTCAACCAGACAGTATGTTTTATCTTGGTTAAATATAAGATAATAGAGACACGAACTTTAATAATTTATGTTTGATTTATCTGAGTGATAATTGCTGCATCAAATATATTATTTGTTGAAGAATAAATATCTTGTCATGATAATACTTGATACACGGAGTAATCATAAGTCCTAACCTTGATACTAGGAACACTTTTTAAAATATTATAAATCTTATTGTACATAGTAGGTATAATCCTTGGTATACGGAGTCACAGTCTAACCCTCACTAAATCTTATAATGCGGAGTAGGTCTAACCATTTTAAAACCTTTACTAAACCCGGAATATAATGAATATCTAACTAGTACTAAACCTTGGTATACATAGTAGGTCTAACTCTAACTAAACTTTATTATATGGAGTAGGTCTAACCCTGACCAAATCCGGAATACGGAGAATATCTAACCCATACTAAACCTAGGTCTAACTCTTTCTAAACCTTGGTTACGGAATAAGCCTATCCCTTACTAAAGTATCAGAATAGGAATATTCCTATATCAACTAAAATTTTCTTATCCCGATATCTCTGAAACCTTGTGCCGTAAACCTTTAATATTTCAGACTAAGATTTCTTTAATACAACAGAATTTTTAGTTTGAAATATCTAAGGTCTACGACATTAGGTTGCAAAGAAATAGGGATTAGAAAGTCAGAGTTTATGGCAAAAACTCAATTTCTTTAACCCTCTCTAAACCTTAGTATACACACTAGCTATATCTACTACTAAACCTTAGTATAAGGTTTAGGTATTGGCTTTAATAAACCTTAGTGCGGAGTAGGTCTAACCCTCACTAAACCTTGGTATAGGGAGTAGAGTAAACCTTTACTAAAACTTGGTATAGGGAGTATGTCTAGTCCATACTAAACCTTGATTTACGGAGTAGGTCTAACCCTTACTAAACCTTGGTAAAAGGAGTATGTCTAATCCATACTAAGCCTTGGTATACTGAGTAGGTCTAACCATGACTAAACCTTGGTATAAACAGTAGCTGTAGCTCTTCCTATACGGCGTAAGTCTAGTCCTTATTAAACCTTGGTATATGGAGAAGGTCTAGTACTTACTAAACCTTGGTATACGGAGTAGGTCTAGTCCTTACTAAACCTTGGTATACAGAGTAGGTCTTCCTTATCAGCCCTTAACATATAGGGTAGGCCAACTCTTACAGAACCTTTGTACACGGAGTAGGTTCAACCTTTACTAAACCTTGGGATACGGAGTAGGTATTTCCATACTAAACCTTGGTATACAGACTAGGCATAGTCGATACTATACACAGAGTAGGTCTAAACTTTACTAAACCTTGGTATACAAAGAAGGGCTAGTTTATACTAAACCTTGGCGTACGGATTAGCTTAAACCCTAACTTACTAAACCTTGGTATATGGAGTAGGTCTAAACCGTACTATAGATTTCTTCTTCATCTTAGAAGTTTGCTCTTATATTTCTCGAATAGAAATATTATAATTCTAAAATGTTTTTTCTCCGGCTTTATTTTGTCCACCTGATAATTTTAAATCTTTTGATTTTTAATAAAAATTTTTTCAGAAACTGATGTTCAATGTGTAGAGCACAAACAAGGCGAGCTGGTTCAACTCCCTTTATTCTTAATATAATTCCTCTTTACCTAAACTTTTTTCCTAATATAATTCCTTTATTCCTAGTATTTTTCATCTTCAATTAGATTTTATTCCTAGTTCAATTTCTCTTTAAATATACTTTATTCCTAGTAAAATTCCTCTTTACCTAAACTTTAAATTCATCGTCTCCTAGACTTTATTCCTAGTATAATTCCTCGTCAACCAGGCTTTACCCCAAGTTAAATTCCTCTTCAACTAGACTTTATTCCAAGTTAAATTCCTCCTCACTTAGACTGTATTCCTAGCATAATTCCTCGTCAACCATCTCTGGTCTTTAGACTTATTTCATTGATAGCTTACTATGAAAATATTTCATAATCCCAAAGTTTTGTGAACAACTTTGAGCTGAGGTTAAATTATGTTTTTTTAAGGGCTTTACCGGTTCAGAAGGATAGTAATGACTACAGTAAAAAATGGAATAAAATGGAACACTTAGATAGTTTTAAACTGACGTAAACGATAAAATTATGTTTTGTTTCTGTAAGCAGAACCTTTTTTAGCCCTATTCGATTTAAAGTATATTTCCAGAGTTTGAACTAGATCTGAAGTATATTTTTATAGTTTAAACTAGATCTGAAGTATATTTCTAGAGTTTGAACTAGATTTAAAAGTACATATCTAGAGTTTGAACTAGATCTGAAATATATTTCTAGAGTTTAAACTAGATCTGAAATGTATTTCTATAGTTTGAACTAGATCTGAAGTATATTTCTAGAGTTTAAACTAGATCTGAAATATATTTCTAGAGTTTGAACTAGATCTGAAGTATATTTCTAGAGTTTGCACTAAATCTGAAGTAATTTCTAGAGTTTGAACTAGATCTGAAGTATATTTCTAGAGTTTGAACTAGATCTGAAGTATATTTCCAGAGTTTGAACCAGATTTAAAAGTATATATCTAGAGTTTGAACTAGATCTAAAGGTATATTTCTAGAGTTTGAACTAGATCTGAAGGTATATTTCTAGAGTTTGAACTAGATCTGGTGAAGAATGATGAGACTGGGTTGGATTGTTCTCCTGGTGTCTGATCTGAGTAGAGGAGTAGAGGTGTATCCACATGAGAACGTGGAAAAGTTCTATCAGTACGGATATCAAGTAGAGGATACACACACTGGTAAACAAATATCTAGACCCATTTTAAAACAAAATTAACAATAAAAACAAGATCTACAACAAAGAAAAGGTCCAATAATTCTTGAATTTCATGATTATGGCTTTATTTGACCTCAAATAGTTTAGGAATGTGTTCCATGGGAAATTAAGGGCTATTTTTTTGTAACTTTGTTTTTCTGGAAACGGGTTAAAACAATCCGCCTTACCGTTGGAATAATTAAACCCAATCTTCAAATTACAGAATGATTCATATTTTACAAACTTTTTAAAGAAAATTATATGATTTCAATGACATTATCAAAGTACTAATCTTTCTATTTGTTGGGTGTATAAGGAGAGAATTGTTAAAAACGACTCATGCTGAAGAATGTAGAGTCCATATAAATTCAGAAAGTTGCAATATTCAACTCGGATTTAATTCCAAACAGATATCAAAACCAATATTCATCGATTACTTTTCGACGCATTCATATATCGTTAATATTTCATAATATTTTTATTTTTTTTTAAATATTTCGCTGGCGCTGGATTTTCGAATATTCCTGGAAAAAAATGAAAATGTCCTCTATATTATCAAAATCCTCGAAACAGAAATAAATGTTTTCAAAAGTAACTCTCAGATCAGAAAAAATAACAAAAAATATTATGAAATAAGAACTATATACGAATGCGTCGAAAAATTATTTATGATTAAAGGTTCTAATATCTGAATGATTTGTTTGGAATTAAATTTTACGTTCCGAGTTGAATGTTGCAAATTTTTGAATTTGTCTGGACCCTACGTTCTTAGGTAGGATTTGTTTTTAACAATTTTCTCCTTAAAGACGCAACAGATAAGAAGTAAGATTAGTAGCGATCAAAAGCGCTTATTTTTTGCCCTAAGCCTATACCCCCTTCCAATTTTCGCGAACACTCTCTTCAATGGTGAACAATCTTTATATTTATGTTCTAAAAATATTTATTTAATAAACTTTGTTTAGGAGATTATCATGGTCATAGAGAACATACAGAGGGTCAGCTTACCCAAGGAGAATATAAGGTTAAACTACCAGATGGTAGAGTTCAAGTAGTTTCATATGAAGCTGATGAGTTGGGGTTTAGACCAAGAATATCATATGAACCTGCTCATCCAGATTTTGTTGAAACCGTATACCATGAAGCTCCTTATGAGCCCACACATCATCATAAACCCATCAGTAAAGTAGCTGTGTTACAACCTGGAGAAGTTGTACGTTCTATCGATCATCCTGAACACCTTAAACACCCAGAGCACGCTACGTATTCTGAACATGCAGGACACACAGAGCATCTAATTCATTCTGAATATCCTGAATATCCTCAAAAAAAGCTGATAAAGATTGTCCGAACCATTCCAACCATAAACTATACTCCTCCTCCTCTCCTCCCAACACCAATCCCTTCAAAAACCAATATTCATTATGATCCCAGAAAACCAGTTCCTCAAAGTCCTGGTAATCCTTCAGATCCTATTCCTCCTAACCAACATTACATTCCTCCTCCTCCCACTCCTACCCATCATCAACCTCATCCTGCTCCTGATTACATTCCTCCTCATACTGCTCCTGATTACACTGCTCCACATACTGCTCCTGATTACACTCCTCCTCATCCTGCTCCTGATTACACTCCTCCTCACCCAGCTCCTGATTACACTCCTCCCTCTCCCCCTCCTCCTCCCCCTGTTGTTCATGAAAATGTTTATAATCCCATTTCGTCTCCTGACTATCATCCCCATTTTGAACCTGTCCAGTTTAAAAATATAAACGGAGCTTCTAACTATCCTCATGAACCTGTGAGTATTCATTACTATACAGCTCCGTCCCACCCTGAGCACCCCGGATACCATCCTAGTGTGGTTTACCAGAATACACCTGTACCAGCAATAAGGTTTTCAGATAATTCCCATCCACATTCTCCGATCCATCATGTTCCTTATTCTGAAAATACGCCTAAGAAAGTTTTTAAACGAACCTCCCCTCAATCAGCTCAGAATCCAACACGAGAGGAATCTGGACCCGTTAATTATTCTACTCCTGCTCCTGCTCCTGCTCATTTCTCACCTACTCCTCTTCCTAGGAGAAATTCAAACCCTGGTCCTTCTTCTCCTACTCCAGCTCCAGTTCTTTATTCTACTGCTTCACCTAGAAGCTATTCCCCATCTCCTGCTCTATACCCCACCCCTGCTCCAATCCAATATTCTACTCCTGCTCCTTCTCATTCACCTTCTCCAACTATAATTTACTATTCCACATCATCTCCTGGTCAAACTCCTACTCCTGTTGCCAGAAGGTTCTCCTCACCCACGCCTCTTCACTATTCTTCTCCTTCTCCTGTTCACTACTCCACTCCTTCTCCTGTTCATTATTCCACTCCAGCCCCTATTCAGTACTCCTCAACCCCTTCCACAGTAATTCAGTACACCACTCCTAATTCTGTTCATCATTTCTCAACTCCAACTCCAGTTCATTCTGACAGAAGAATTTATTCTCCATCTCCCTCTTATTATTCAACCCTTTCTCCAAACTATCCTAGATCACCAGCAGGAGAAGATAACTATCCTTCACCGAACCCAGTTCTCTATCACAAAGCTGATCCGATCCGAAGATCAGAAAGCAGAGACTCTGAGCAAGGATATGCTCAACCTTTGAACCAGCATTATGTCCAGGTTGAGAGTAAACCCGAACCTATGTATTCCAATGGACAGACCGTATATTACAGTGTAGCTCCGAATGCTTATTCACATACATCACCTAGCCCTATATCCAGGATGGATCAGAGTTCTCCAGCAGATAATTCTGATGAATTGTATCCATATTTATATCTTCTTAGTAGCTACTATCCTCAAGATCATCCCCAGCTAGTCATGACTAAACGAATTTAAGTGTCATATTTCTCATTTCTCATTCAGGACTAAATTAATAAGATAATCCTGGTTTAGGATTACAAAGATCTAGGGTCACAAATCAAGATTTACCATTTTGGAATGGAGAATTTTACTAATTAGATTCATTCTTCATTAGGATTAAAATAATATCAACCCTAATCAAGAGTTACTTAGAATCAATCTTTATTCCAGATCTTATATTAATTCTCTAAACCCAGGCGTGATATTTAATGTGCAATATGTATTATATGAAATTGAATAAATTGTTATAAAAATATATCATGAATATGAGCAAGAAATGGTTTATTAACACATTATCCAATATGTAATATTTTCAAAGAATTGTGATAGATATTTGAATGGAAGGATATTATTATCATTATATAGATGATAGATAGATAAATAGATAGGTAGATAAATCTCAATAAAAGTATTGTTTGAAGAATTATCTATAGACTTTGTCCTGTCATTTTCTCATGCATTCAAGGTCAAGCACACAAGCAGATATATTTGTGCACTCCCAGCCAATCCTATTTGTTGGGTGTATAAGGAG